>NC_083402.1:4626956-4776177 GCF_020745735.1 Hemiscyllium ocellatum
AACGGGGGAATGGGGGAACTGGGGTGATGGGGGAAACGGGGGATGATGGGGGAACTGGGGGTGATGGGGTAATGGGGGGACGGGGGTGATGGGGGAATGGGGAAATGGGGGGTGATGGGGGAATGGGGCGATGGCGAGGAACGGGGGTGTTGGTGGGGAATGGGGGAATGGGGAAACGGGGGATGATGAGTGTGTGTGAGTGAGTTTGAGTGGGCATGAGTGGGTGTAAGTGAGAGAGTGTGAATGTGAGTGTGAGTGAGTGTGAGTGTGACTGGGTGCATGAGTTAGTGAGTGTGAGAGAGTTGGTTTGAGTGAGTGTGACTGAGTGAGTGGGTGTGTGTGTGAGTGAGTGTTTTTGGATGTGTGTGTGTGAGAGTTGGTGTGAGTGAGTGTGAGTGAGACTGGGTGTGATTGGGTGTGGGTGAGCGTAAAGGGTGATTTTGGGTGTGAGTGAATGTGACTGAGTGAGTGGGTGTGAGTGAGAAAGAGTGGGAGTGAGTGAGAGTGTGAGTGGGTGTGAGTGAGTGAGAGTGAGAGTGTGACAGAGTGTGACTGAACGTGACTGAGTGTGACTGAGTGTGAGTGGATGTGACTGAGTGTGAGTGGGAGTAAGTGAGTGTGAGAGTAAGTGTGACTGAGTGTGAGTGGGTGTGAGTGTGTGAGAGTGAGAGTGGGTGTGAGTGAGTATGAGAGTGAGTGTGACTGAGTGTGAGTGGGAGCGAGTGAGTGTTTTTGGGTATGTGTGTGTTAGTGACTGTGACTGGGTGTGTGTGAGTGGGTGTGAGTGAGTGTGAGAGTGTGAGTGTGGCTGAGTGTGAGTGTGAGTGGGTGTGGGAGTGTGAGTGGGTGTGGGAGTGTGAGTGGGTGTGAATGTGAGTGAGAGTGTGAGAGTGTGTGGTGTGAGTATGAGTGTGAGTGAGAGTATGTGTGTGAGTGTGAGTTAGAGTGTGTAGTGTGAGTGGGTGTGAGAGTATGAGTGTGAGTGTGGCTGAGTGTGAGTGGGAGCGGGAGTGTGAGTGGGTGTGAGAGTGTGTGGTGTGAGTGGGTGTGAGTGGGTGTGAGAGTGTGAGTGTGGCTGAGTGTGAGTGTGAGTGGGTGTGAGAGTGTGAGTGTGAGAGTTTGAGTGTGAGTGGGTGTGGGAGTGTGAGTGGGTGTGAGAGTGTGTGGTGTGAGTGGGTGTGAGAGTGTGAGTGTGGCTGAGTGTGAGTGTGAGTGGGTGTGGGAGTGTGAGTGGGTGTGAGAGTGTGTGGTGTGAGTGGGTGTGAGAGTGTGAGTGTGGCTGAGTGTGGGTGTGAGAGTGTGAGTGTGGCTGAGTGTGAGTGTGAGTGGGTGTGGGAGTGTGAGTGGGTGTGAGAGTGTGTGGTGTGAGTGGGTGTGAGTGGGTGTGAGGCACTGACCGTGGGGAGGGGTCAGCTCAGTTACCCAGACTGACCCAGTTATGGAGCAGACCATTAGAGAGACAGGTACAGACCTGGACCGCTCCATTGTCCAGGGCGGGGGGATCCGTGCAGCCGGTCAGTGGGTCAAAGGGCAACTCAAAACAATGGGGTTCCAGCTCTCTGTCACCAAACAGGAAATGACACATTACCCAGGGTCAGAGCACCCCGCCCCCATCACCCACCCCCACCCCCCGACCCCCACCCTCATCCCCATCCCCCACCCCATCACCGACCCACACCCCCCGACACCCACCCATATCCCCATCCCCCACCCCATCACCGACCCCCACCCTCATCACCGACCCCCACCTTCATCCCCATCCCCCACCCCATCACCGACCCCCACCCACATCCCCACCCCCCACCCCATCACCGACCCCCACCCACATCCCCACCCCCGACCCATCACCAACCCCCACCCACATCCCCACCCCCCGCCCCATCACCGACCCCCACCCACATCCCCACCCCCCACCCCATCACCGACCCCCACCCACATCCCCACCCCCGACCCATCACCAACCCCCACCCACATCCCCACCCCCCCCACCCCATCACCGACCCCCACCCCCCGACCCCCACCCTCATCCCCGCCCCCCATCACCGACCCACACCCCCGACCCCCACCCATATCCCCATCCCCCACCCCATCACCGACCCCCACCCTCATCACCAACCCCACCCTCATCCCCATCCCCCACCCCATCACCGACCCCCACCCACATCCCCATCCCCCATCCCCATCACCGACCCCCACCCACATCCCCACCCCCCACACCATCACCGACCCCCACCCACATCCCCACCCCCGACCCATCACCGACCCCCACCCACATCCCCACCCCCCGCCCCATCACCGACCCCCACCCACATCCCCACCCCCCACCCCATCACCGACCCCCACCCACATCCCCATCCCCCGCCCCGATCACTGACCCCCAGCCTCATCCCCATCCCCCACCCCATCACTGACCCCCACCCTCATCCCCATCCACCTCACCCTGCCCCATCACCGACCCTCACCCTCATCCCTATCCCCCTCCCCTTGTCCCATGTACACACCCTGGGCAAGGTGGGGGTTATGGGGGATCGGGGTTGGAGTGTGGGGGCAGGGGAGAGAGTCAGTGAGGGAATGAGGAAAGCAGGAGGTGGTCAGTTCCAGCTGCCCACGGGGTCTGGCTGGTTATTCACTGAGAGGTCAGAGCTAAGGCCCAGGCCTGAAGGTCATGACCTGAGAGTAAACCAAGGCTGGCAGGGGTGTGTGGGGGGCAGGGGTAATGTCGGGGGAGGGGCAGGGAATGGCGAGAGGGAGGGGGTGTGGGCTACAGCTGCTCACCGTAAATATTCCATCTCTCTGTGCTCACAACGCTCGGACTGGGAGCTCTGTCCGGGACAGTTCCTCCCCCCGGGGCTGGGCCGGGGGTTATCACAGCGCCGGGACCGGGAACGCTGTTCATTCTGACACGTCGTCCACCCGCTCCAGCAACTCCAGCCCCCAGCAACACCAACTCCTGGAAAATACAACACCTCATTCACAAAACACCGTCTCATTGTGATAATACCCTGCCATGTTCATACTCTGATCCCCACCACTCTCCAAATTCCAACCTTCTCCTCTCCCGCACTGAGTGTGAACCACCCCCACCCTTCCCCGTGTAGTTCCCCCTCCCACAGCTGGATGTACTCTATTCCCCCACGCTCCCATCACTGACGGTGTGATCACCAGGTTATTTTCTGGAGGACCCAGTTGTGCTCTGGGAACCTGGATTTGAACTCATTCCTGTCAGATAAAAAGTGAGGTCTGCAGATGCTGGAGATCAGAGCTGAAAATGTGTTGCTGGTTAAAGCGCAGCAGGTCAGGCAACGTCCAAGGAACAGGATATTCGACGTTTTGGGCATAAGCCCGATGAAGGGCTTCCTGATGAAGGGCTTATGCCCGAAACGTCGAATTTCCTGTTCCTTGGATGCTGCCTGACCTGCTGTGCTTTAACCAGCAACACATTTTCAGCTCTGATCTCCAGCATCTCCAGTCCTCACTTTCTCCTAGAAGATTTTAACCTACTGCGAATCCTCTTGCAAGGATGCCTTCCTTGAAGAAGCTCTCTTTCCTCCCTCTACAAGGATTTCAGTGAGTCCCTCTCTCACTGCACACCCCAGGTCATCTCCATTCCTGATGAAGGGCTTATGCCCGAACGTCGAATTTCCTGTTCCTTGGATGCTGCCTAACCTGCTGCGCTTTAACCAGCAACACATTTTCAGCTCCTTCCTGTCAGAGTCTAACGATGATCTGGACTCTGTTAATGATAATTGGGAAAAATCCCATCAGGTTCACCAATATCCCTTAGGGAATGAGAGTTGCCACCTACTGGCATTGGCATCCCAACAATGCTGCCCATGTGTGTTTCAGAGCCCCCTGTCAGACACACGCGGGTGGCTGGGACCTTACCACTTTCCTGGTCCTGGGCAAGCAGACCTTTCTCACAGGCCAGCCCGAAGGTGTAGGGTTTACAGAAACACTGGCACGTGGAGCCCACCACCACTGGCTGCCCATTGTTCAGACATGGCCGACACTGACACGGATGGAGCTCGTCGATGTATTGCTGAATCGCCCTCTGTAGGTAATGTCTCTTCACCCCAGCACAGGGCACACCCTTCACCAGCTCATGGAGAGGGCCGAGCTGAAAGAGACAACGGCAGATCCTCAGAAACTGCAACTTCAGGGAGACCAGCCTGGGAGAAAAACATGGAACATAGAAAAATACAGCACAGTACAGGCCCTTCGGCCCTCGATGTTGCGCCGACCAAAGCCTACCTAACCTATACTAGCCCAATAACCTCCATATGCCTATCCAATGCCCGCTTGAATGACCATAAAGAGGGAGAGTCCACCACTGCTACTGGCAGGGCATTCCATGAACTCACAACCCGCTGAGTAACGAATCTACCCCAAACATCTGTCCTGTACCTACCACCCCTTAATTTAAAGCTGTGTCCCCTAGTAACAGCTGACTCCATTAGCGGAAAAAGGTTCTCACTGTCAACCCTATCTAAACCCCTAATCATCTTGTACACCTCTATCAAATCTCCCCTAAACCTTCTTTTCTCCAATGAGAACAGCCCCAAGTGCCTCAGCCTTTCCTCATATGATTTTCCTACCATACCAGGCAACATCCTGGTAAACCTCCTCTGCACTCGTTCCAATGCCTCCACATCCTTCCTATAGTTTGGCGACCAAAAATGCACACAATACTCCAGATGAGGCCGCACCAGAGTCTTATACAGTTGCAACATGACCTCAGGACTCCGGAACTCAATTCCTCTACCAATAAAGCCCAGTACACCATAAGCCTTCTTCACAGCACTATTTACCTGGGTGGCAACTTTCAGAGATCTGTGTACATGGACACCAAGATCCCTCTGCTCATCCACACTACCAAGTAGCCTACCATTAGCCCAGTAATCCATCTTCTTGTTACTCCTACCAAAGTGAATGACTTCACACTTAGCTACATTGAACTCCATTTGCCACCTTTCTGCCCAGCTCTGCAGCTTATCTATATCCCGCTGTAACCTACCACATCCTTCTTCGCTGTCCACAACTCCACCGACTTTCGTGTCATCCGCAAACTTGCTCACCCAACTTTCAAGCCCCTCCTCTAGATCATTTATAAAGATGACAAACAGCAATGTTCCCAAAACAGATCCTTGTGGAACACCGCTAGTAACTGCACTCCAAGATGAACCTTTACCATCAACTACTACCCTCTGTCTCCTTCCAGCCAGCCAATTCCTAATCCAAACCTCTAATGCACCCTCAATGCCATACCTCCGTATTTTTTGCATTAGCCTACCATGGGGAACCTTATCGAACGCCTTGCTAAAATCCATATACACCACATCTACTGCTTTACCCTCGTCCACCTCCTTAGTCACCTTCTCAAAGAACTCAATAAGGTTTGTGAGGCATGACCTGCCCTTCACAAAACCATGTTGACTATCCTTGATCACATTATTCCTACCCAGATGTTCATTAATCGTATCCCGTACGATTCTCTCTAAGACTTTGCCCAGAACAGAAGTGAGACTCACTAGCCTATAGTTACTCGGGCTATCCCTACTCCCCTTCTTGAACAAGGGGACCACATTCGCTATCCTCCAGTCTTCTGGCACTATTCCCGTAGACAATGACGACATAAAAATCAAGACCAATGGCTCCGCTATCTCCTCCCTAGCTTCCCAGAGGATCCTAGGATAAATGCCATCAGGCCCAGGGGACTTATCTATTTTCATCCTTTCCAGTATTCCCCAGACCTCTTCCCTACATACCTCAAGGCCATCCATTCTAATCACTTGTGACTCAATATTCACATCAGCAACAGTGTCCTGTTCCTGAGTGAATACTGACGAAAAGTATTGATTTAGTGTCTCTCCAATCTCCTCCGCCTCCACACACAACTTCCCACTACTATCCTTGACTGGACCGATACCTACCCTAGTCATCCTTTTATTCCTGACATACCTATAGAAAGACTTTGGGTTTTCCCTAATCCTACCAACTAAAGACTTTTCATGTCCCCTTCTCGCTTCTCTTAGCTCTCTCTTTAGATCCTTCCTGGCTACCTTATAACTCTCAATCGCCCCAACTGAACCTTCACGCCTCATCTTTACATAGGCCGCCCTCTTCCCTTTCACAAGGGATTCCAATTCCTTATTAAACCACGGCTCCCTCACAAGACCCTTTACTCCCTGCCTGACAGGTACATACTTATCAAGGACACCCAATAGCTGCTCCTTGAACAATCTCCACATATCATTTGTGTTCTTCCCTTGAAGCCTATTTTTCCAATCCACGCATCCTAAGTCATGCCTCACTGCATCATAATTTCCCTGCCCCCAGCTATAACTCTTGCCCTGCAGTGCACACTTATCCCTCTCCATCACTAGAGTAAAAGTCACCGAGTTGTGGTCACTGTCCCCGAAGTGCTCACCTACCTCCAAGTCTAACACCTGGCCTGGTTCATTACCTAGAACCAAATCCAGTATAGCCTCACCTCTTGTTGGCCTGTCTACATATTGGGTCAGGAAACCCTCCTGCACACATTGGACAAACACCGACCCATCTAACAAACTCGAGCTATAGCTTTCCCAGTCAATATCTGGGAAGTTAAAGTCCCCCATAACAACCACCCTGCTACCTTCACTCTTCTCCTGAATCATCCTCGCAATACTTTCCTCTACTTCTCTAGGACTATTAGGAGGACTGTAGAAAACTCCTAACAGGGTGACCTCACCTTTCCTATTCCTAACCTCAGCCCAAACTACCTCAGATGGCAAGCCTTCCTCCATCGTCCTTTCCACCGCTGTAATACTATCCTTGACAAGCAATGCCACACCTCCCCCTCTTTTACCCCCACCTCTGACCCTGCTAAAACATTTAAACCCTGGAACCTGCAACAGCCATTCCTGCCCCTGTTCTACCCACGTCTCTGTAATGGCCACAACATCGAAGTCCCAGGTACAAACCCACGCTGCAAGTTCACCTACCTTATTTCTTATACTTCTGGCATTGAAGTATACACACTTCAAGCCACTTTCCTGTTTACAGGCACCCTCCTTCGAGATCGATGCCTTGTTCCTAACCTCCCTACACTCAAGGTCCTGTACCATAAAGCTACAGTCCAGGTTCCCATGCCCCTGCAGAGTTAGTTTAAACCCTCCCAAAGAGCACTAGCAAACCTCCCCCCAAGGATACTGGTGCCCCTCAGGTTCAGGTGTAGACCATCCTGTTTATAGAGGTCCCACCTTCCCCAGAAAGAACCCCAGTTGTCCAGAAACCGGAATCCCTCCCTCCTGCACCATCCCTGTAGCCAGTCATTTAATTGCTCTCTCTCCCTATTCCTCGACTCTCTATCACGTGGCACGGGTAACAAACCAGAGACTACAACTCTGTTTGTTCTAGCTCTGAGCTTCCAACCTAGCTCCCTGAAAGCCTGCCTAACATCCTCACCCCTCTTCCTACCTATGTCGTTGGTGCCAACGTGGACCACAACCTGGGGCTGCTCTCCCTCCCCCTTAAGGACCCGGAAAATATGATCAGAGACATCACGTACCCTTGCACCTGGGAGGCAACATACCAATCGTGAGTCTCTGTCGCCCCCGCAAAACTGCCTATCTGTGCCCCTCACTATCGAGTCCCCAGTAACTATCGATCTACATTTCTCCACCCTTCCCTTCTGAGCAACGGGGATAGGATCCGTGCCAGAGGCCTGAACCTCGTTGCTTACCCCTGGTAAGTCATCCCCCCCACAAGTCTCCAAAACGGTATTTTTGTTCTTGAGGGGAACGACCGCAGGGGGTCCCTGCACTGACTGCTTCCTCCCACTCCCCCTCACTGTCACCCATCTCTCTATAACTTTCGGAGTAACTACTTCCCTAAAGCTCTGATCTATGACCTCCTCTGCCTCCCGAATGATCCGCAGTTCATCCAACTCCAGCTCCAGTTCCCTAACACGGTCTGGGAAAAGGGGCATGGAAAACCAGAGCCATAGTCACAGGGTAACACCTGCTCTGTGGGAGTAACGTCTGCTCTGTGGGGGTAACGGCTGCTCTGTGGGGGTAACGTCTGCTCTGTGGGAGTAACACCTGCTCTGTGGGGGTAACGCCTGCTCTGTGGGGGTAACACCTGCTCTGTGGGAGTAACGTCTGCTCTGTGGGAGTAACGCCTGCTCTGTGGGGGTAACGCCTGCTCTGTGGGAGTAACGTCTGCTCTGTGGGAGTAACACCTGCTCTGTGGGAGTAACGCCTGCTCTGTGGGGGTAACGTCTGCTCTGTGGGAGTAACGCCTGCTCTGTGGGGGTAACGTCTGCTCTGTGGGAGTAACGTCTGCTCTGTGGGAGTAACACCTGCTCTGTGGGAGTAACGCCTGCTCTGTGGGGGTAACGCCTGCTCTGTGGGGGTAACACCTGCTCTGTGGGAGTAACGTCTGCTCTGTGGGAGTAACGCCTGCTCTGTGGGAGTAACACCTGCTCTGTGGGAGTAACGTCTGCTCTGTGGGAGTAACGCCTGCTCTGTGGGAGTAACGCCTGCTCTGTGGGGGTAACGTCTGCTCTGTGGGAGTAACGTCTGCTCTGTGGGGGTAACGTCTGCTCTGTGGGAGTAACGTCTGCTCTGTGGGAGTAACGCCTGCTCTGTGGGAGTAACACCTGCTCTGTGGGAGTAACGCCTGCTCTGTGGGGGTAACGCCTGCTCTGTGGGGGTAACACCTGCTCTGTGGGAGTAACACCTGCTCTGTGGGAGTAATGCTTGCTCTGTGGGAGTAACACCTGCTCTGTGGGAGTAACGTCTGCTCTGTGGGAGTAACGCCTGCTCTGTGGGGGTAACGTCTGCTCTGTGGGAGTAACGCCTGCTCTGTGGGAGTAACACCTGCTCTGTGGGAGTAACGCCTGCTCTGTGGGAGTAACGTCTGCTCTGTGGGAGTAACGCCTGCTCTGTGGGAGTAACACCTGCTCTGTGGGGGTAACACCTGCTCTGTGGGAGTAACGCCTGCTCTGTGGGGGTAACACCTGCTCTGTGGGAGTAACGTCTGCTCTGTGGGAGTAACGTCTGCTCTGTGGGAGTAACGCCTGCTCTGTGGGGGTAACACCTGCTCTGTGGGAGTAACGCCTGCTCTGTGGGAGTAACGCCTGCTCTGTGGAAGTAACGCCTGCTCTGTGGGAGTAACGCCTGCTCTGTGGGGGTAACGGCTGCTCTGTGGGGGTAACGTCTGCTCTGTGGGAGTAACGCCTGCTCTGTGGGATTAACGTCTGCTCTGTGGGAGTAACGTCTGCTCTGTGGAAGTAACGCCTGCTCTGTGGGAGTAACGCCTGCTCTGTGGGGGTAACGGCTGCTCTGTGGGGGTAACACCTGCTCTGTGGGAGTAACACCTGCTCTGTGGGAGTAACGCCTGCTCTGTGGGGGTAACGCCTGCTCTGTGGGAGTAACACCTGCTCTGTGGGAGTAACGCCTGCTCTGTGGGAGTAACGTCTGCTCTGTGGGAGTAACGCCTGCTCTGTGGGAGTAACACCTGCTCTGTGGGAGTAACACCTGCTCTGTGGGAGTAACGCCTGCTCTGTGGGAGTAACACCTGCTCTGTGGGAGTAACACCTGCTCTGTGGGGGTAACACCTGCTCTGTGGGAGTAACGCCTGCTCTGTGGGAGTAACACCTGCTCTGTGGGAGTAACACCTGCTCTGTGGGGGTAACACCTGCCCTCTGGGGGTAACGTTTGCTCTGTGGGAGTAACGTCTGCTCTGTGGGAGTAATGTCTGCTCTGTGGGAGTAACGGCTGCTCTGTGGGAGTAACGCCTGCTCTGTGGGGGTAACGTCTGCTCTGTGGAAGTAACGCCTGCTCTGTGGAAGTACGCCTGCTCTGTGGGGGTAATGCCTGCTCTGTGGGGGTAACGTCTGCTCTGTGGGAGTAACGCCTGCTCTGTGGAAGTAACGCCTGCTCTGTGGGGGTAACGTCTGCTCTGTGGGAGTAACGCCTGCTCTGTGGAAATAACGCCTGCTCTGTGGGGGTAACGTCTGCTCGGTGGGGGTAACGTCTGCTCTGTGGGAGTAACGCCTGCTCTGTGGGAGTAACGGCTGCTCTGTGGGAGTAACGCCTGCTCTGTGGGGGTAACACCTGCTCTGTGGGAGTAACGCCTGCTCTGTGGGAGTAACGCCTGCTCTGTGGGAGTAACGGCTGCTCTATGGGAGTAACGCCTGCTCTGTGGGGGTAACGCCTGCTCTGTGGGAGTAACGCCTGCTTTGTGGGGGTAACGCCTGCTCTGTGGGGGTAACGCCTGCTCTGTGGGAGTAATGTCTGCTCTGTGGGGGTAACGCCTGCTCTATGGGAGTAACGCCTGCTCTGTGGGGGTAACGCCTGCTCTGTGGGGATGACCCCACTGTATAAAATCAGTTCACAGTGAAATCAAAAGATGGACGCTCAGGGAGTGCCGCACTGTCAGAGGGTCAGTACTGAGGGGGTGCCGCACTGTCAGAGGGTCAGTACTGAGGGAGTGCTGCACTGTCAGAGGGTCAGTACTGAGGGAGTGCCGCACTGTCGGAGGGTCAGTACTGAGGGAGTGCCGCACTGTCAGAGGGTCAGTACTGAGGGAGTGCCGCACTGTCGGAGGGTCAGTACTGAGGGAGTGCCGCACTGTCGGAGGGTCAGTACTGAGGGAGTGCTGCACTGTCAGACGGTCAGTGCTGAGGGAGGGCCGCACTGTCGGAGGGTCAGTACTGAGGGAGTGCCGCACTGTCGGAGGGTCAGTGCTCAGGGAGTGCCGCACTGTCAGAGGGTCAGTACTGAGGGAGTGCCGCACTGTCAGAGGGTCAGTGCTGAGGGGGTGTCGCACCGTCAGAGGGTCAGTGCTGAGGGGGTGCCGCACCGTCAGAGGGTCAGTGCTGAGGGGGTGCTGCACTGTCGGAGGGTCAGTGCTGAGGGGGTGCTGCACTGTCGGAGGGTCAGTACTGAGGGAGTGCCGCACCGTCAGAGGGTCAGTGCTGAGGGGGTGCTGCACTGTCGGAGGGTCAGTGCTGAGGGAGTGCCGCACTGTCAGAGGGTCAGTACTGAGGGAGTGTCGCACCGTCAGAGGGTCAGTGCTCAGGGAGTGCCGCACTGTCAGAGGGTCAGTGCTCAGGGAGTGCCGCACTGTCAGAGGGTCAGTGCTGAGGGGGTGCCGCACTGTCAGAGGGTCAGTACTGAGGGAGTGCCGCACTGTCAGAGGGTCAGTACTGAGGGAGTGCCGCACTGTCAGAGGGTCAGTACTGAGGGAGTGTCGCACTGTCGGAGGGTCAGTACTGAGGGAGTGTCGCACTGTCAGAGGGTCAGTACTGAGGGAGTGCCGCACTGTCGGAGGGTCAGTACTGAGGGAGTGCAGCACTGTCGGAGGGTCAGTACTGAGGGAGTGCAGCACTGTCGGAGGGTCAGTACTGAGGGAGTGCTGCACTGTCAGACGGTCAGTGCTGAGGGAGTGCCGCACTGTCGGAGGGTCAGTACTGAGGGAGTGCCGCACTGTCAGAGGGTCAGTGCTCAGGGAGTGCCGCACTGTCAGAGGGTCAGTACTGAGGGAGTGCCGCACTGTCAGAGGGTCAGTGCTGAGGGGGTGCCGCACCGTCAGAGGGTTAGTGCTGAGGGAGTACTGCACTGTCAGAGGGTCAGTACTGAGGGAGTGCCGCACTGTCGGAGGGTCAGTGCTGAGGGGGTGCCGCACCGTCAGAGGGTCAGTACTGAGGGAGTACTGCACTGTCAGAGGGTCAGTGCTGAGGGAGTGCTGCACTGTCGGAGGGTCAGTGCTGAGGGGGTGCCGCACCGTCAGAGGGTCAGTGCTGAGGGGGTGCTGCACTGTCAGAGGGTCAGTGCTGAGGGGGTGCCGCACCGTCAGAGGGTCAGTGCTGAGGGGGTGCTGCACTGTCGGAGGGTCAGTGCTGAGGGGGTGCTGCACTGTCGGAGGGTCAGTACTGAGGGAGTGCCGCACCGTCAGAGGGTCAGTGCTGAGGGGGTGCTGCACTGTCGGAGGGTCAGTACTGAGGGAGTGCCGCACCGTCAGAGGGTCAGTACTGAGGGAGTGCCGCACTGTCAGAGGGTCAGTGCTGAGGGAGTGCCGCACTGTCAGAGGGTCAGTACTGAGGGAGTGTCGCACCGTCAGAGGGTCAGTGCTGAGGGAGTGTCGCACCGTCAGAGGGTCAGTACTGAGGGAGTGCCGCACCATCAGAGGGTCAGTGCTGAGGGAGTGTCGCACCGTCAGAGGGTCAGTACTGAGGGAGTGCCGCACTGTCGGAGGGTCAGTACTGAGGGAGTGCTGCACTGTCAGACGGTCAGTGCTGAGGGAGTGCCGCACTGTCGGAGGGTCAGTACTGAGGGAGTGCCGCACTGTCAGAGGGTCAGTACTGAGGGAGTGCTGCACTGTCGGAGGGTCAGTGCTGAGGGAGTGCCGCACTGTCGGAGGGTCAGTGCTGAGGGAGTGCCGCACTGTCGGAGGGTCAGTACTGAGGGAGTGCTGCACTGTCGGAGGGTCAGTGCTGAGGGAGTGCCGCACTGTCGGAGGGTCAGTACTGAGGGAGTACTGCACTGTCAGAGGGTCAGTACTGAGGGAGTGCTGCACTGTCAGAGGGTCTGTGCTGAGGGAGTGCTGCACTGTCAGAGGGTCAGTACTGAGGGAGTACTGCACTGTCAGAGGGTCAGTACTGAGGGAGTACTGCACTGTCAGAGGGTCAGTACTGAGGGAGTACTGCACTGTCAGAGGGTCAGTACTGAAGGAGTGCTGCACTGTCAGAGGGTCAGTACTGAGGGAGTGCCGCACTGTCAGAGGGTGAATAGTGTAATACAGAAACATAAAATCCATTCACACTGATCAGGTTTTCCAAACTGACCTAGTCCCACCTGCCAGCACCCGGCCCATATCCCTCCAAACCCTTCCTATTCATATACCCATCCAAATGCCTCTTAAATGTTGTAATTGTACCAGCCTCCACCACATCCTCTGGCAGCTCATTCCATACACGTACCACCCTCTGTGTGAAAAAGTTGCCCCCTTAAGTCCCTTTCATATCTTTCCCCTCTCACCCTAAACCTATGTCCTCTTGTTCAGGACTCCCTTACCCTGAGAACAATACTTTGCCTATTTACCCTCTCCATGACCCTCATGATTTTATAAACCTCTCTGAGGGTCATCCCTCAGCCTCCGATGCCCCAGGGAAAACGGCCCCAGCATCTCTTTATAACCTCCAGTCTCGGTCACATATTTGTAAATGTTTTTTGGACCCTTTCCCGGTTAATACCGTTGTTCTGTAGCACGGCGACCACCCTCTGTGTGTAAAATGGGAACTTACCAATGTCCTGGTGATGTCCCAACTCCTGGGCCTAGTGCTCTGACCAATGACAGTGAGTGTGCCCTCTGCCTTCTTCACCATCATTTCTCCACGTGACTCCCCGTCCAAGGACCAATGTACCTGCACCATTGGGTCTCTCTGGGCCATCCCCAGGGCTCTACCACTGACCGTGTCAGTCCTGACCAAGTACAACACCTTACATTTCTCTGAGTTAAACTCCATCTGGTATTCCTCAGCGCACTGAGCCAGCTGCCCTACATCTTGTTGTATTGTTCGATAGCCTTCTTCCCTCTACCATCTGCAACCATCTTCCTATGTTCACATTGAAACTGTTTCTATCAATGACAAACCCAGCAGTGATCCTTGCAGCAGGCCGCTGGTCACAGGCCTCCAGTCTGAACAGCAATCCTCTACCCCAACCCTCGGTCTCCTACCAACCTATCAAACCAATGTTGTCTCCAGTTGGCTAGCTCTGCCTGAATCCCCTGTCATCTAACCTTCCTAACCAGTCGACCATGTAACATCTTGTTGAAGGCCTTGCTAAAGTCCATGTAGACAATATCGTCGGCCCTGCCTTCATATATTTTCTTGATTATCTCTTCAAAAACTCAACCAAGTTTGTGAGACATGATTTCCCACGCACAAAACCATGTTGACTATCCCTAATCAGTCCTTGCCTTTCCAAATACATGTACATCCTGTCCCTCAGGATTCCCTCCAACAACTTGCCCACCTCTAAGGTCAGGCTCACTGGCCTATAGTTCCCAGGCTTGTCCTTACCGCCCTTCTTAAACAGTGGCACCACGTTTGCCAACCTCCAGTCTTCCGGCACCTCATCCGTGACTATCGATGATACAAATATCTCAGCAAGAGGCCCAGCAATCACTTCTCTAGCTTCTCCCAGAGTTCTAGGCCACACTTCACCATTTCCTGGAGACGTACTTACCTTCATGGATTTTAAGACATTCATCCTGTTCTGTAATGTGGACTCTGACTGAGATATCACTGTTGGTTCCCCTGAGTTCTCTATCTTCCACATCTTTCTCCCTCAGTAAATGCAAAATATTCATTCGGTACCTCAGCCACTTCTTGTGGCTCCAAACACAGACAGACTCATTGATCTATACGGGACCTTATTCTCTCCCTAGTTACTGCTTTGGCCTTAACATACTTGTGGAATCTCTCTGGATTCTACTTAAACATATCTGCCAACGCCATCTCAACGCTCCATCTCCTCCAGGCATGTCCATGTTGAAGAGCTTCTGCTCCTGTCTCCGACAGGATTTCCGTTTCAATCCCAATCTATTGTTTACTTATCAACAAAGGTTGGAGGTGTTGTCGATAGTATAGAGGGCTCCTGCAGGCTGCAGTGAGACATAGACAGGATGCAGAGCTGGGCTGAGAAATGGCAGATGGAGTTCAACCTGGATAAATGCAAAGTGATGCATTTTGGAAGGTCAAACTCAAATGCTGAATATAGGATTAAAGACAGGATTCTTGGCAGTGTGGAGGAACAGAGGGATCTGGGTGTGCAAGTACATAGATCCCTCAAAGTTGCCACCCAAGTGGATAGGATTGTTAAGAAAGCATATGGTGTTTTGGCTTTCATTAACAGGGGGATCGAGTTTAAGAGCCGTGAGGTTTTGCTGCAGCTCTACAAGTCCCTGGTGAGACCACACTTGGAATATTGTGTCCAGTTCTGGTTGCCCTACTATAGGAAAGATACAGAGGCTTTGGAGAGGGTGCAAAGAAGGTTTACCAGGATGCTGCCTGGACTGGAGGGCTTGCCTTATGAAGAAAGGTTGACTTAGATCAGACTTGTCTCTCTGGAGAGGAGGAGGAAGAGAGGAGACCTGATCGAGGTGTACAAAATAATGAGAGGAATAGATAGAGTCAACAGCCAGAGACTTTTCCCCAGGGCAGGACTGACTGGCACGAGGGGTCATTATTTTAAGATATTAGGAGGAGGGTATAAAGGAGACGTCAGAGGAAGGTTCTGTACACAGAGAGTTGTGAATGTATGGAATGTGTTGCCAGCGGTGGTGGTGGAAGCAGAGTCATTGGGGACATTTAAGCGACTGCTGGACATGCACATGGATAGCAGTGAGTTGTGGGGTGCGCAGGTTAAGTTACTATATTTTACATTAGGATTAAATCTCGGCACAACATCTTGGGCCAAAGGGCCTGTTCTGAGCTGTATTGTTCTATGTTCTATATTCTATCTCTTCCCCACCCCCCCCCACCCTATCTTCTGAGTATAAACCAAGATTTTTCTCGCTATCATCAGTTCTGAGGAAGGGTCACTGGACCCAGAACATTAACTCTGATTTCTCTCCACAGATACTGCCAGACCTGCTGAGCTTTTCCAGCAATTTCTGTTTTGGTATAACATGACCCCTTTCTGCCTTCCTGAATTCCCTCTGTAGATTGCTCCTACACCCACTATACTCCCTGAAGGGATTCCCTCGATCCCAGCTGTCGATAACTGACATCTGCCTCCTTCTTTCTCTTTGGCAGAGCCCCCATCTCTCTGGTCACCCAGTGTTCCCTCCTCCTGTTAGCGTTGCCCTTCACACTAACGGCCGAGTCCCTGAACGTCCGTTAGCTCGCCTTCGAAAGCTTCCCATTTGCCAGGTGTCCCTTTCCCCCAATCAACTTTTGGGAGTTCCTGTCTAATACCAACAAAATCGATCTGGCCCCAATTTAGAACTTTCACTTGTGGACCAGCTCTATCCATTTCCATAACTATTTAAAAACTGATAGAATTATAGTCATAGAGTCATGGAGTCTTGGAGATATACAGCACTGAAACAGACCCTTCAGTCTAACCCGTCCATGCTGACCAGATATCCCAACCTAATCTAGTCCCATTTGCCAGCAATTGGCCCATATCCCTCCAAATCCTTCCTAGGGGTCTCAAGGTGTTCCCCCACTAACACTCTGCTTTTTAACCTCCTGCCTAACTCCCCCAATATTCACTCAGTATGACCCCATCCCTCTCTCTAACTGTGTTATTGGGACCAATGTGGACAATGACCTGTGACCGCCCCCTTTGAGAATTTGCTGTAACCGTTCCGAGACGTCCCTGACCCTGGCACCAGGAGGAAACACCCCCTCCTGGAGTCTCGCTCACAGCTAGAGAAAACCGCCCATCTGATCCCCTGATCAGAGAGCCCCCCGATCACAGTTACTCAGTGGGACTTTGTGATACCCTGCTTTACACTGGGCTAGTTAGGGCACCTCAGACCTTGCTGCTGTGTTATACTCCCCTGAAAGATTATCACCTCCCCCCCAAAGGCAGTATCCAAAACAGTGTAGCTGTTAGTGAGAGGAATAGTCACAGGAGGCTCCGGCAATACCTGCCTGTGTCTTCTCGCAGTTACCCATTGACCTGCCTGACCCTGTATCCATTGACCTCCCTGTAACCAACGTTTATCACACTCTGTGCTCCCCAGTGTGTCCACCTACCGCTCCAACTGAACCACACCATCGATGAGGAGCTCCTCTGAGGGTCGCGAGACTGCTCCCTGATCTCCCACCTCCCGGCAGGAGCAGCGTTCCCCTCCACCGACTGGATAGTAACCTGCATAACCAGGGGACTGAGGGGCAAAAGCTGCTTCACTCATACCCTGACCCTGTTCCTGCTCACCTGCCTCAACAACCAGTATTCACCCCGGCTTGCTAACCAGCAGCGCCTCAGCCACAGAACGGCCCCTCACAGAGAGGGCTGGAACTGGACATGACAATCCCTTCCCCCACTCACTCCCCCAAACTCCCACACTGAGCTCAGCTCCCAGCATTACCTTGCTGGTCACACCCTGGGCCTACACCATGTGGTTATTCACAAATGGGTCACGGTTTGGAGGTTCCCACAACACAGAAAGGGGATAGTTAGCGGAGTTGTTAACCTAAGACCATAAGACCTTACTTCCATTTGGCCATTCGGCCCATCGAGTCCACTCCGCCATTCAATCATGGCTGATGGGCATTTCAACTCCACATACCCTCATTCTCCCCATATCCCTTAATTCCTTGTGACATCAAGAATTTATCAATATCTGCCTTGAAGACATTTAGCGTCCCAGCCTCCACTGCACTCCACGGCAATGAATTCCACAGGCCCACCACTCTCTGGCTGAAGAAATGTCTCCGCATTTCTGTTCTGAATTGACCCCCTCTAATTTTGAGGCTGTGTCCACGGGTCCTAGTCTCCTCGCCTAACGGAAACAATTTCCTAGCGTCCACCCTTTCCAAGCCATGTATTATCTTGTAAGTTTCTATTGAGTCTCCCCTTAATCTTCTAAACTCCAATGAATACAATCCCAAGATCCTCAGCCGTTCCTCGTATGTTAGACCAACCATTCTAGGGATCATCCGTATGAATCTCCGCTGGACATGCTCCAGTGCCAGTATGTCCTTCCTGAGGTGTGGGGACCAAAACTGGACACAGTACTCCAAATGGGGCCTAACCAGAGCTTTATAACCTCTGACCTTTTGGTTGATGATGACAGGGTACTCCTTGACCGAACCAGCCCATCGCTGATAAACATCGCTGTTGGCCTGGGGGTCCCTCACGTTAATCAGGCTCAGGGCAGCAACAAAGGCAGGACGGCCTCCCTGGGTCGAAGACAGACCCTTCACCTGTCCAGAGGAGGTGCCTGGGGGCAAAGGTGAAAGGTTACTGATGTCACAAAGCTAGTCCGTTTATTTCCTAAAAGCTTTTCCTTGGCTCAAGGTTACTCTGTCCTTGATTTTATTTCAGACCGGTAATACACCAGGCCGGGCTCCGATCAGTCTGGTTTGGTACAGAGATGAAAAGGATTTTGAGGGGCCTTTTTGTTTATTTGTAAACAGATGAGACTTCAGGCCAAAGTGGTCATGCTTCAGAAGTGACCTGTATAAGGAAAGGGGAGTGGTCAGCTCTCCAGCTGAACTGAACAGCTTTAGTTCAATCTTAAACTGGGAAACTCTCTCTCTCCCCTCTCTCTCTTTCTTCCCGTCACCTTCACCCTGTAAGCGTGGGTCCCATTTATACTGGGTTTTAAAGGGGGTTTGCTTATTGGGACTGTCGTGTATATTCGGAACGGCATAATTAAGGCTAGTTTGGATAGACGGGGTTCTGGAGGGATTCTATATTCTGTTCTTTGAGTTTCATTCTGCAATTTTGTGAATCAATTTTTTTTTTGTCTGTTTTAAAATCTAGGAGTCAACCTCGCTATCCTACTCCGGGTAATTTTCACAGTACACATACCGAAACACATCGGAAAGTTATGGTCTGGGGCTGTCTGCTGGAGAATGTTTTGAGTGGTCTGGGCTAGTCCATAACACAGGAGGCAACGATAGGTCAGTGTCTGGATCAGAGTGGTGCTGGAAAAGCACAGCAGGTCAGGCAACATCCGAGGAGCAGGAACATCGATGTTTCGGGCAAAAGCCCTTCATCAGGAATGAGACTGGGAGCCTTGGGGGTGGAGAGATAAATGGGGGGATGGAGAGATAAATGGGGGGGATGGAGAGATAAATGAGGGGGATGGAGAGATAAATGGGGGATGGAGAGATAAATGAGGGGGGTGGAGAGATAAATGAGGGGGATGGAGAGATAAATGGGGGGATGGAGAGATAAATGAGGGGGGTGGAGAGATAAATGAGGGGGGTGGAGAGATAAATGAGGGGGATGGAGAGATAAATGGGGGGATGGAGAGATAAATGGGGGGATGGAGAGATAAATGAGGGGGGTGGAGAGATAAATGAGGGGGGTGGAGAGATAAATGAGGGGGATGGAGAGATAAATGAGGGGGGTGGAGAGATAAATGGGGGGATGGAGAGATAAATGGGGGGATGGAGAGATAAATGAGGGGGATGGAGAGATAAATGGGGGGGATGGAGAGATAAATGGGGGATGGAGAGATAAATGGGGGGATGGAGAGATAAATGAGGGGGGTGGAGAGATAAATGAGGGGGGTGGAGAGATAAATGGGGGATGGAGAGATAAATGGGGGGATGGAGAGATAAATGGGGGGGATGGAGAGATAAATGGGGGGATGGAGAGATAAATGAGGGGGATGGAGAGATAAATGGGGGATGGAGAGATAAATGAGGGGGATGGAGAGATAAATGGGGGGGATGGAGAGATAAATGGGGGGATGGAGAGATAAATGGGGGGGATGGAGAGATAAATGGGGGATGGAGAGATAAATGGGGGGATGGAGAGATAAATGGGGGGGATGGAGAGATAAATGGGGGGATGGAGAGATAAATGGGGGGATGGAGAGATAAATGGGGGGATGGAGAGATAAATGGGGGGATGGAGAGATAAATGGGGGGATGGAGAGATAAATGGGGGGATGGAGAGATAAATGGGGGATGGAGAGATAAATGGGGGTGTGGAGAGATAAATGGGGGATGGAGAGATAAATGGGGGGATGGAGAGATAAATGGGGGGATGGAGAGATAAATGGGGGGGATGGAGAGATAAATGGGGGGATGGAGAGATAAATGGGGGGATGGAGAGATAAATGGGGGGGTGGAGAGATAAATGAGGGGGGTGGAGAGATAAATGGGGGGATGGAGAGATAAATGAGGGGGATGGAGAGATAAATGAGGGGGTGGAGAGATAAATGGGGGGATGGAGAGATAAATGGGGGGGATGGAGAGATAAATGGGGGGATGGAGAGATAAATGGGGGGATGGAGAGATAAATGGGGGTGTGGAGAGATAAATGGGGGGATGGAGAGATAAATGGGGGGTGTGGAGAGATAAATGGAGGGATGGAGAGATAAATGGGGGGATGGAGAGGTAAATGGGGGGATGGAGAGATAAATGGGGGGATGGAGAGATAAATGGGGGTGTGGAGAGATAAATGGGGGGTGTGGAGAGATAAATGGAGGGATGGAGAGATAAATGGGGGGATGGAGAGATAAATGGGGGGGATGGAGAGATAAATGGGGGGATGGAGAGATAAATGGGGGGGTGGAGAGATAAATGGGGGGTGTGGAGAGATAGATGAGGGGGATGGAGAGATAAATGAGGGGGGTGGAGAGAGAAATGGGGGGTGTGGAGAGATAAATGGGGGGATGGAGAGATAAATGGGGGGATGGAGAGATAAATGGGGGGGTGGAGAGATAGATGGGGGGGATGGAGAAAAAATGGGGGTGGAGAGATGAATGAGGGGTGGGACTGGGGGGAAGGTAGTTGAGAGTGCTATAAGTGGTTGGAGGTGGGGGTAATGGTGAAAGGTCAGAGAGGAGGGTGGAGTGGAGAGGTGGGAAGGAACATTGACAGATGGGACAGGTCATGAGGACTGGGCTGAAGGGGAGTAAGGGGGGGGAGAGTGAAAATGAGGAAACTGGTGAAGTCCACATTGATGCCCTGGGGTTGAAGTGTTTCGAGGCTGAAGATGAGGCGTTCTTCCTCCAGGCGTCTGGTGAGGAGTGACTGTCAGTGGAGGAGGACAAGGTACTTGGGGAGTTGAAAGCTTGGGCCATGGGGCAGTGGGGTTGATTGGTGCGGGTCTCCCGGAGACGTATTCGAAAGTGATCTGTGAGTAAACATCTTGTCTCTCAAAGGAAGTGCCGCACTGTCAGAGGGTCAGTACTGAGGGAGTGCTGCACTGTCAGAGGGTCAGTGCTGAGGGAGTGCTGCACTGTCAGAGGGTCAGTGCTGAGGGAGTGCTGCACTGTCGGAGGGTCAGTGCTGAGGGAGTGCTGCACTGTCAGAGGGTCAGTACTGAGGGAGTGCCGCACTGTCGGAGGATCAGTGCTGAGGGAGTGCTGCATTGTTGGAGGGTCAGTGCTGAGGGAGTGCTGCACTGTCAGAGGGTCAGTGCTGAGGGGGTGCCGCACTATCGGAGGGTCAGTTTTGAAGGAGTGCTGCACTGTCGGAGGGTCAGTGCTGAGGGAGTGCCGCAGTGTCGGAGGGTTGGTGCTGAGGGAGTGCCGCACTGTCGGAGGGTCAGTGCTGAGGGAGTGCCGCAGTGTCGGAGGGTCGGTGATTGTTGCCGGTGCTGAGGGAGGTGTATGTGCTGTATACGGTGAGTTCTTTGACACCATCTTACCCATTGCGTTTCTCAGGGCCTCCTTGTATTGTTCACACTTGGACTTATCGTAACTGATGAAGATGAAGTTGAATGAAGTTTGTGAACAGCTGGCACTGTCTGTTGTCGAAAAATCTGAAAAACAATGAGGAGGTTAGTATGTGTGCTCAGTGACACAGTCCGTGTGCACAGGGAGATCCCATCCTGAGGGAACCACATTCCAATCGAGGATATTGTGCAGGGGATTTGGAGGCAATGTAGCACCTCCCTGCAGGGTATAACAAAGCGATGTTTAAACTCGTAGTGGTGTAAGACGCTGATTTACAGGATAACTGATGGCTAGCACCAGGAAAGCCAGCACTGGAGGAACAGGAAAATCGATGTTCCGGGCTGGAACCCTTCATCCTCGGATGCTGCCTGACCTGCTGTGCTTTTCCAGCACCACTGTCATCTAGACCCTGATCTCCAGCATCTGCAGTCCTCACTGCTGCCCACCTGCATCGTACCTGCATGACGTGGGAGCAGGTGGACCCCACTGTGGTTCAGAGGGAGCACATTCTGCAGCAAGTGTTGGCTGTTTGGGGAACTCCAGCTCAGAGCTGACGAGCTGGATTCTGAGCTTTGAGCACTGCCATAGATCAGGGAGGGAGGGAGTCACCTGGACGCTGTGTTTCAGGAGGCAGTCACACCCCTCAGATAAACGCCCAGGAATTCGGGCAGTGGTCAGGAACAGGAGGGTGTGACTCTGAGTGAGGCAGGTAGAGGGACCCAGGAGGTAGTGCTGAAGGAGCCTCAGCCCTTGAGCTTGTCTAACAGGTTGGAGATTCTTGTAGGGAGGATGAGCTAACTGACCATAGTGCTGTGGTACAGGGAGCCATTCAGGAGTGAGGAGAAAAGAGAAATGGTGTTATAATCAGGGCTAGTATAGTCAGGGGAATAGAGACTGTTCTCTGTGGCCAGGGTTGAGATTCCCGAAGGCTGTATTGCCGGCCTGGGGCCTGGGTCAGGATCTCTCATCTGGGTTGCAGAGGGACTTGGAGTGGGAGGGACAACATCCAGATGTCATGGTCCACAAAGTCCCAACGATATCAATAGGAAAAGGAAGGAGGTTCTGCTGAGGGAATATCAGCAGCTGGAGGTGACATCGGACAGCAGAACCAGAAAGGTAATAATTTCAGGATGACTATCTGGGCCACAAGAAAATTGTCACAGTCAACAAGATCACAGAGGTAAACGAGCGGCTCAAAGATTGGTGTGGGAGAAACGGGTTCACATTTATGGGACATGGCCCCAGTCCTGGGGAAGGAGGGGACTGTTCCAATGGGACATGGCCCCAGTACTGGGGAAGGAAGGAACTGTTCCAATGGGACATGGCCCCAGTACTGGGGAAGGAGGGAACTGTTCCAATGGGATATGGACCCAATACTGGGGAAGGAGGGAACTGTTCCAATGGGATATGGACCCAATACTGGGGAAGGAGGGGACTGTTCCAATGGGACATGGTCCCAGTATTGGGGAAGGTTGGGACTGTTCCAATGGGACATGGCCCCGGTACTGGGGAAGGAGGGAACTGTTCCAATGGGACATGGCCCCAGTACTGGGGAAGGAGGGAGCTGTTCCAATGGGACATGGCCCCAGTATTGGGGAAGGTTGGGACTGTTCCAATGGGACATGGCCCCGGTACTGGGGAAGGAGGGAACTGTTCCAATGGGACATGGCCCCAGTACTGGGGAAGGAGGGAGCTGTTCCAATGGGACATGGCCCCAGTACTGGGGAAGGAGGGAACTGTTCCAATGGGACACGGTCCCAGTACTGGGGAAGGAGGGGACTGTTCCAATGGGACATGGTCCCAGTACTGGGGAAGGAGGTAACTGTTCCAATGGGATATGGCCCCAGTACTGGGGAAGGAGGGAACTGTTCCAATGGGACACGGTCCCAGTACTGGGGAAGGAGGGGACTGTTCCAATGGGACATGGCCCCGGTACTGGGGAAGGAGGGAACTGTTCCAATGGGACATGGCCCCGGTACTGGGGAAGGAGGGAACTGTTCCAATGGGATATGGTCCCAGTACTGGGGAAGGAGGGAACTGTTCCAATGGGACACGGCCCCAGTACTGGGGAAGGTTGGGACTGTTCCAATGGGACATGGCCCCAGTCCTGGGGAAGAAGGGAACTATTCCAATGGGACATGGTCCCAGTACTGGGGAAGGAGGGAACTGTTCCAATGGGACATGGTCCCAGTACTGGGGAAGGAGGGAACTGTTCCAATGGGACATGGCCCCAGTACTGGGGAAGGAGGGAACTGTTCCAATGGGACATGGCCCCGGTACTGGGGAAGGAGGGAACTGTTCCAATGGGACATGGTCCCAGTACTGGGGAAGGAGGGAACTGTTCCAATGGGACATGGCCCCAGTACTGGGGAAGGAGGGAACTGTTCCAATGGGACATGGCCCCAGTACTGGGGAAGGAGGGAACTGTTCCAATGGGACATGGCCCCAGTACTGGGGAAGGAGGGAACTGTTCCAATGGGACATGGCCCCAGTACTGGGGAAGGAAGGAACTGTTCCAATGGGACATGGCCCCAGTACTGGGGAAGGAAGGAGCTGTTCCAATGGGACATGGCCCCAGCACTGGGGAAGGAGGGAACTGTTCCAATGGGACATGGCCCCAGTACTGGGGAAGGAGGGAACTGTTCCAATGGGACATGGTCCCAGTACTGGGGAAGGAGGGAACTGTTCCAATGGGACATGGTCCCAGTACTGGGGAAGGAAGGAACTGTTCCAATGGGACATGGCCCCAGTACTGGGGAAGGAGGGAACTGTTCCAATGGGACATGGCCCCAGTACTGGGGAAGGAGGGAACTGTTCCAATGGGACACGGCCCCAGTACTGGGGAAGGAGGGAACTGTTCCAATGGGACGGGGTCCACCCGAATCAGGAGCCAGTGTTCTGGCTAATCATACAACTAGGGCCGAGGGTAGGGCTTTCAATGAAATAGTGGAGGGGGAACGTGGTTTCAGTTGCATGGAAAAGTACGGAACACAGTTAAAGAGGAGGGGAGGTGCTCAGCAGAGGTTATTAAAGTTTCTAGAGTAAGCAACATGACAGAGAGTGTGGAAATGTCAGGAATCTGACTTCAGGCTCAGCAAGTACGGGGTCAATGATGGAAACAGGGGCAGTCAACACAGGACTGAGGGTGTTGTACTTAAATGTACACAGTATATGATTCAAGGGAAATGAGCTTGTAGTGCAGAATAAAATTGAGGGGTACGGTGTTATGGGTGTCACAGAGATGTGGCTGCTGGGGATCAGGGCTGGGAACTAAATAAGGATAAACATCCCATTGAAAGGCCAGCCAGATGGGCTGAGGGGACTGCATTGCCCTGTTAGTAAGAAATGAAATGAAATCAGTCGCTCGGAGTGATACACAATCGAAAGGCCTAGAATCTGTGTGGGGAGAGTTGAGGAACCGCAAAGGGAAAGGAAGTCTCTGGTGGGAGTGGGGTCCAGGTCCCCTCACACTCGTCAGGATGTGGGGAAGAAAATAATTCGGAGAGTTAGAAAAGACATGTCAGAAAGGCACGATAATGATCATCGAGGGGACCTCAATATGTAGGTGGGCCGGGAAAATCGAGCTGGGAGCTGATCCCAAGAAAAGGAATGAGTGAAATGTTGATGGGACAGTTTTTTGGAGCAGCCTGTGGTCGGGCCCACGAGGGAAGAGGCCATTCTGGATTTGGTGATGGGGAGTGAAGCCGACTTGATCAGGGAGTTTAAGGTGAAGGAAGCCCCAAGGGGACAGTGACCAGAATAGGATCGAATTCACCCTGTGGTTTGGGAGGGAGAAGCTGGAATCAGGTGTGACGGTGCTAGAATTGAGTAACGGTCACTACAAAGACATGAGGGAGGAGCTGGCTGGAGATGATTGGAAAGGGAGGCTGGCAGGGAAGATGGCGGGACAGCAATGGCTGGGGTTTCTGGGGGGATTTCGGGAGGCACAGCAGAAATTCATCCCAAGGAAGAAGGAACATACTGAGGGGGGGGGATGAGGCACCCAGGGCTGACAAGGGAAGTCAGGGGGCAGAGGTGAGTGTAGCGACCATCACTCAGGAGAAGGTGCTGGGGAAGCTGAAAGGTCTGAAGGTGGATAAATCACCTGGACCAGATGGACTACACCCCAGAGTTCTGAAGGAGATAACTGAGGGGATTGTGGAGGCATTGGGGGGTGATCTTTCAGGAATACTGGAGTCAGGGAGGGTTCCAGAGGACAGGAAGGTGGCTAATGTAACAGCCCTGTTTAATAAAGGAGGGAGGATCAGAGATAGGAAACAATCGGTCAGTTCGCCTGACGTCAGACATGAGGAACATGTTAGAGTTCATTATTCAGGATGAGATAGCGGAGTATTTGAAAGTGGATTGTAAAATAGGGCAGTGTCAGCACGGGGCTTCACCAAGGGAAGGTCATGCCTGACAGAATTCTTTGAGGAGGTAACGAGTAAGTAAGACAAACGAGACCAGAAAACATTGAAGCAGAAATTAGGCCATTCAGCCCATTAGATCTGTTCCGCCATTCAATCATGGTTGATAGGTTTTTCATCCCCATTCTCAGGTCCCAGTCTCTCCTACCAATAAAAACATCTTCCCAACATCCACTCTGTCCAGGCCATTCAGTATTCTGTCTGTTTCTATTAGATCCCCCCCTCATCCTTCTAAATCCATCCAGTATAAACCCAGAGTTCTCAAACATTCCTCATGTTTTTTCATTCCCGGGACCATTCTCATGAACCTCCTCTGAACACACTCCGGGGCCATTACATCCTTCCTGAGATACGGGGTCCAAAACTGCACACAACACTCCACATGTGGTCTGACCAGAGCCTTACAGAGCCTCAGAAATACATCCCTGCTTTTATATTCACGCCCTCTCAAAATAAACACCATCATCGCACTTGCCTTCCTAATGACTGACTCACCCTGTAAGTTTACCTCCAGAGATTGTTGGACTGGAACCCCCCCCGCTCCCCCCCCCCACCGAGTCTCTTTGCACTTCAGATTTCTGAATTTTCTCCCCATTTAGAAAATAGCCCATCCCTCTATTCTTCCTCCCAAAGTGCATGACCTCACACTTTCCCACATTGTACCCTATCTCCCACTTTTTGCCCACTCTCCCAACCTGTCCAAATCCTTCTGCAGCCTCCCCGCCTCCTCAATGCCACCTGTCCCTCTCCCTGTCTTTGTATCATCTACAAACTTCGCCAGAATGCCCTCAGTTCCTGCATCTCGATCATTAATGTATGAAGTGACCAACACTGACCCTTTACGGAACACCACTTATCACCGGCTGCTATCCTGAGAAGGATCCTTTTATCCCCACTTTCTGCTTTCTGCCAGACAGCCCAGCTTCTATCCACACTAACACCACGGGCCCTTATCTTACTCAGCAGCCTCCTGTGCAAAACCTTGTCAAAGGCCTTCTGGAAGTCCAGGTAGATGACATCCATTAGCTCTCCTTGGTCTAACCTGCTCATTACTCCCTCAGTGAATGCGAGCAGATTTGTCAGGCATGGCCCTCCCTTGATGAAACCAGGCTGACTTTGCCCTATTTTACCACAAACTTCCAAGTATTCAGTAATCCCATCCTTCACAATGGATTCCAGGATCTTACCCATGGGAGCCAGTGGCTGTGGTCTGTTTGGATTTCCAGAAGGACTTTGACAAAGTGCTGGACAGGAGATCGCTAAATAAGAGAAGGGCCCAGGGTGTTAGGGATAAGGTGTCCTGGACCTCCCAGGTAAACGTGATGGACAAGAAGGCACAAGAACACCTCAGTGCACAGCCCGGCCCATCACGGAAGCTAACCTCCCATCATGGACTCCACCTACACGGCTTACAGCTGGGGAAAGGCTGCCGCCATCATCAAAGACCCTCACCCCACCCCGGAAACAATCTCCTACAACCTCTTCCGTCAGGGAGAAAATACAGATGCTTGAACACATGCACCAACAGGTTGAGGAACAGGTACTTCCCTGCTGGTATTAGGCTGGTGAACAGACCTCTCCAACGTCAAACAAATATTGACCCTGTTTTGTGCACCTCCTGTGCAGCTATAACCTGTGTCTAACCGTCTGTGATCTGTATGGCCTTGTTTACTATGATCTGCCTACTGTTCACAAAGTAAAACTTTTCACTGTGCTTAGGTACAGGTGACTACAATAAGATTTTACAAGATGATTAGGGGTTTAGATAGGGTTGACCATGAGAACCTTTTTCCACATATGGAGTCAGATATTACGAGGGGGCATAGCTTTAAATTAAGGGGTGGTAGGTATAGGACTGATGTTCGGGGTAGATTCTTTACTCAGCGAGTCGAGAGTTCATGGAATGCCCTGCCAGTAGCAGTGGTGGACTCTCCGTCTTTATGGGCATTTAAACGGGCATTGGATAGGCATATGGAGGATAGTGGGCTAGTGTAGGTTAGGTGGGCTTGGATCGGCGCAACATCGAGGGCCGAAGGGCCTGTACTGCGCTGTATTTTTCTATGTTTCTATAAACCAAATCAAATCAGGTATTGGCAGGGGACAGAGGGTGAGCTGACTGGCAGGGGACAGAGGGAAGGGATGTGGGTCTGTTTCAGGATGGCAGCCAGTGACTAGTGGAGTTCTGCCTGGGTCAGTGTTGGGACCACAACTCCTCACGTTACACATTAACGACCTGGACGAAGGAACTGAGGGAGTTCTCACTAAGTTTGCAGATGACACGGAGCTCGGTGGAGGGACAGGTTTATGCTGAGGGAGCAGGGAGGCTGCAGGAGGATTTGGACAGACTGGGAGAGTGAGCAAACAAGTGGCAGATGGAATACAGTGTGGGAGAGTGTGAGGGGATGCACTTTGGGAGGAGGAATAGAGGCAGAGACTATTATCTAAACAGGGAAAGGCTTCAGAAACCTGAAGCACAAAGGGATTTGGGATTCCTAGTTCAGGATTCCCTTCCGGTTCACATGCAGGTTCAGTCGGCAGTTAGGAAGGTAAATGTAATGTTAGCTTTCATTTCAAGAGGGTTAGAATACAAGAGCAGGGATGTACTGCTGAGGCTGTGTAAGGCTGTGGTCAGGCTGCACTGGAATATTGGGAACAGTTTGGGGTCCTGTATCTAAGGAAGGATGTGCTGGGATTGGAGGGGGCCCGGGGAGGTTTACAAAGATGGCCCCGGGGATGAAGGGCTTGTCATATAAGGAATGGTGGAGATCTCTGGGTCTGTACACGATGGAGTTTAGAAGGATAAGGGGGATCTGATTGGAACTTACAGAATACTGAGAGACCTTCAAAAGCTGATTGGAGGTAGATATTTGCAGGTAAATGGACAGCGGGAAAATGGGAATCCTTCAGAAATGAGATAACAAGAATCCAGGGAAAGTATATTCCTGTCAGGGTGAAAGGGAAGGCTGGTAGGTATAGGGAATGCTGGATGACTAAAGAAATTGAGGGTTTGGTTAAGAAAAAGAAGGAAGCATATGTCAGGTATAGACAGGATGGATCGAGTGAATCCTTAGAAGAGTATAAAGAAAGTAGGAGTATACTTAAGAGGGAAATCAGGAGGGCAAAAATGGGGACATGAGATAGCTTTGGAAAATAGGGTTAAGAAGAATCCAAAGGGTTCTTACAAATATATTAAGGACAAAAGGGTAATTAGGGAGAGAATAGGGTTCCTCAAAGATCAGCAAGTAGGCCTTTGTGTGGAGCTGCAGAAAATGGGGGAGACACTAAATGAGTATTTTGCATCAGTATTTACTGTGGAAAAGGACATGGAAGATATAGACTGTAGGGAAATAGTTGGTGACACCTTGCAAAATGTCCAGATTACTGAGGAGGAAGTGCTGGATGTGTTGAAATGCATAAAATTAGATAAAGGTTTGATATCAAGACTACATTTGACCAAGTGTGACATCACGGGGTCCGAGGAAACTGGAATCAATGGGTATCGGGGGCAAACTCTCCGCTGGTTAGAGTCATCCCTGGCACAGAGGAAGATGGTTGTGGTTGTTGGAGGTCAGTCATCCCAGCTCCAGGACAGCTCTGCAGGAGTCCCTCAGGGGAGTGTCCTAGACCCAACCATCTTCAGCTCCTTCAGCAATGACCTTCCCTCCATCACAAGGTCAGAAGTGGGGGATGTTCACCGGTGATTGTACAGTGTTCAGCATCATTCACAACTCCTCACAGACTGAAGCAGTCTGTGTTCAAGTGAAACAAGACCTGGACAATATCCAGGCTTGGGCTGACAGGTGACAAGTAACATTCACAACACACAAATACCAGGCAGTGTCCATCATGATTAAGAGACACTCTAGTCACCACCCCTTGACATTCAACAGTATTACCATCACTGAGTTCCCCCACTGTCACCATCTTGAGGTTGCCATTGAACAGAAACTCAACTGGACTTACCCCACTCAGGGGCTTATCAAGCAAATCAGGCTGGGAATACTGCAATGTGTAACTCCCCCACCCCAACTCCCCAAAGCCTGCCCACCCTCTACAAGGCACAAGGCAGGAGTGTGATGGAATACTCCCCCCCTTGCCCTGGATGGGGGCAGCTCCAACAACACTCAAGAAGCTCAACACCATCCAGGACAGAGCACCCGCTTCATTGGCACCACATCCACAAACATCCCCTCCCTCCCCCATCGACACTCAGTAACAGCAGTGTGTACCATCCCCTCCCTCCCCCCACCGACGCTCAGTAACAGCAGTGTGTACCATCCCCTCCCTCCCCCCACCGACGCTCAGTAACAGCAGTGTGAGAGGGTCAGTGCTGAGGGAGTGTTGCCCTATCAGAGGGTCAGTGCTGAGGGAGTACTGTACTGTCGGAGGGTCAGTACTGAGGGAGTGCCACACTGTCAGAGGGTCAGTGCTGAGGGAGTGCCGCACTGTCAGAGGGTCAGTGCTGAGGGAGTGTTGCCCTGTCGGAGGGTCAGTGCTGAGGGAATGCCGCAATATCAGAGTGTCAGTACTGAGGGAGTGCTGCACTGTCAGAGGGTCAGTACTGAGGGAGTGCTGCACTGTCAGAGGGTCAGTGCTGAGGGAGTGCCGCACTGTTGGAGGGTCAGTGCTGAGGGAGTGCCGCACTGTTGGAGGGTCAGTGCTGAGGGAGTGCCGCACTCTCGCAATCACATTCCCACAGTGACGATGATTCCTACATTGCTACATTTGCCATACTGCAGCCTGGCGACGTCCTGGGCTGATGAAAGGTGCTACGTAAATGCAGTGTTTTACCTGCTTTGTTCATCTTGTCCTTGTCCACCATGAAGAGCATGCTGTATTTGCCCCCGAGGGCTCCCTGCCGGAGATAGTGAGTGCCGTACAACTCGATCAGCCGCCTGTACGCCCCGTAGTCGTAGGTGGGTGGGAGCTGCAGGAGCTCCTGATGGAAGGAGCTGGGAAGCTGCAGTTTCTCTGGGCGGCTGTTGGTGAATTGTGCCACCTCCACCTCATTCTCGATGGTCAGGTAGGTCTGCACCTGGGGGAGGGATGGGAGGGAGACAACAACAACAACAACAACAACTGGCTCAGATACATCAGACAGATATACACCCCCCCCTCTCCTGGAGAGGGAGGGGGCAGAGTGACATCAGGCTGGCTGCTGGACTTGACCATAAGACCATCGGAAATAGCAACAGGAGGTGGCCATTCAGCCCCTCAGGCCTGCGTCACCATCCAATAGGATCATGGCTGATCCGACGTTGCTCAGTCCCACTCTCCTGCTGTTTTCCTGTAATCCTTGATTCGCCAACTGATCAACAATCTCTCTCTCTCTCTCAGCCTTAAATATACACGAGGACTCTGTCCCCACAGCCCTCTCTGTGACAAGGAGTTCCAAAGACCCCCAGCTCTCTGAGAGAAGGAATTCCTCCCCATCTCAGTCTGACATCGGTGCCCCTTTATTCCCCTCTGGTCCCAGACTCTCCCCTGAGGGGGAACACTCTCTCAGCTCTGACCCTGACAAACCCCTTTGAGAATCCGCTATATTTCAATGAGATCAGCTCTCACTCTCTGAACGCCGGGGAGTAGAGTCCCAACCTATTTAACCTTTACGGCTAAAACAATCCCTCCCCACACCAGGGGACCATCCCAGTCAACCTGCTCTGAACCACCTCCACTGTAATAATAGCTTTCCTTAAATAAGGGAGCCGAGCTGCTCACAGTGCTCCCGATGTGGTCTCCCCCGTGCCCTGTACAGTGGGAATAAGGCTTCCCCACACATACACTGCAGCCTCAATGACACTATCAGGTCAGAAGTGGGGGATGTTCACTGATGATAGCACAGTGTTCAGCCCCAATCACAACTCCTCAGATACTGAAGCAGTCCGTGGTCAAATGCAGTAAGATCTGGACAATATCCAGGCGTGGGCTGACAACTGGCAAGTAACAGTCACGCCACACAAAGGTCAGGCAATGTCCAGCTCCGATAAGGGGTACTCTAACCACCGCCCTTGACACTCAATGGTGTTCCTGTCACTGAATCCTCCCACTGTCAATACCCTGGGTGGAGGGCCCCCACTGACCAGACACTCAACTGGACTCAACACACAAACACAGCGGCTACAAGAACCGGTCAGAGCCTGGGAATAACTCCAGCGAGTAACTCACCCCCTGACTCCCCAAAGCCTGTCCACCCTCTACAAGGCACAAGCTAGGAGTGTGATGGAATACTCCCCCCTTGCCCTGGATGGAGGCAGCTCCAACAACACTTAAGAAGCTCGACACCATCCAGGACAGAGCAGTCCCCACTTAATTGGCACCACATCCACAAACATTCACTCCCTCCCCCCACCCACACTCAGTAACAGCAGTGTGTACCATCCCCTCCCTCCCCCCACAGATGCTCAGTAACAGCAGTGTGTACCATCCCCTCCCTCCCCCCCCCCCCCCACCGACGCTCAGTAACAGCAGTGTGTACTGTCTACAAGATGCGCTGCAGAAATTCACCAAAGATCCTCAGGCAGCACCTTCCAAACCCACCACCACTTCCATCTAGAAGGACAAGGGCAGCAGGTACACGGGAACCCCACCCCCTGCAAGTTCCCCTCCAGTTGTTAAACTTGAGAGAGTGCAGAAAAGATTTCCAAGGATGTTGCCAGGGTTGGAGGATTTGAGCTACAGGGAGAGGCTGAACAGGCTGGGGCTGTTTTCCCTGGAGCGTCGGAGGCTGAGGGATGACCTTATAGAGGTTTACAAAATTATGAGGGGCATGGATAGGATAAACAGATAAAATCTTTTCCCTGGGGTCATGGAGTCCAGAACTAGAGGGCATAGGTTTAGGGTGAAAGAGGAAAGATATAAAAGAGACCTAAGGGGCAACTTTTTCACACAGAGGGTGGTACGTGTATGGAATGAGCTGCCAGAGGAAGCGGTGGAGGCTGGTACAATTACAACATTTAAGAGGCATTTGGATGGGTATATGAATAGGAAGGGGTTGGAGGGATAGACTCATACAGCCTGGAACCAGGTGCTTCATCCAACCCATCCATGCTGACCAGGTATTCCAAACTGAACAATCCCCAGTTGCTGGTGTTTGCTCAATCCCCCTCTAAGGTGGTAAACTGTGGAGTTGGTAAAGGAGCAGTTGAGTTGAATTTTAGTCCTGCTTCTCAGATGCTGCCTGACCTGCTGTGCTTTTCCAGCACCACCCTTTATTCACTCTGACCCTCCAGCATCTGTAGCCCTCACTATCTCCGATGTCCCTCTAATCCAAATACACAGACAGGAAAGATTTGGAGGGATATAGGCCAAATGTTGGCAAATGAGACGAGGTCAAATTGGGATGTCTGGTCAGTGCGGGACGTCTGGTCAGTGCGGGACGTCTGGTCAGTGTGGGACGTCTGGTCAGTGTGGAACGTCTGGTCAGTGTGGGATGTCTGGTCAGTGCGGGACGTCTGGTCAGCGCAGGACGTCTGGTCAGTGTGGAACGTCTGGTCAGTGCGGGACGTCTGGTCAGTGCGGGACGTCGGGTCAGTGCGGGACGTCTGGTCAGTGGGGGATGTCTGGTCAGTGCAGGACGTCTGGTCAGTGCGGGACGTATGGTCAGTGCGGGACAGCTGGTCAGTGCGGGACGTCTGGTCAGTGCGGGATGTCTGGTCAGTGGGGGATGTCTGGTCAGTACGGGACAGCTGGTCAGTGCTGAACGTCTGGTCAGTGGGGGATGTCTGGTCAATGCGGGACGTCTGGTCAATGCGGGACGTCTGGTCAGTGGGGGATGTCTGGTCAGTACGGGACAGCTGGTCAGTGCGGGACGTCTGGTCAGTGCGGGACGCCTGGTCAGTGCGGGACTTCTGGTCAGTGCGGGACGTCTGATCAGTGCGGGACGCCTGGTCAGTGCGGGACGTCTGATTAGTGCGGGACGTCTGGTCAGTGCGGGACGTCTGGTCAGTGCGGGACGTCTGATCAGTGCGGGATGTCTGGTCAGTGCGGGACGTCTGATCAGTGCGGGACGTCTGGTCAGTGCGGGACGTCTGATCAGTGCGGGACGTCTGGTCAGTGCGGGACGTCTGGTCAGTGCGGGATGTCTGGTCAGTGCGGGACGCCTGGTCAGTGCGGGATGTCTGGTCAGTGCGGGACGTCTGGTCAGTGCGGGACATCTGGTCAGAGTTGGATGAGTTGGACCGAAGGATCTGTTTCTGAACTGTATAACTATAAACCACTCACTATCCTGATTTGGAAATGTATCCTTCACTGTCACTGGGACAAAAACCTGGAATTCCCTCCCTAAGGGCATTGTGGGGTGTAGTGGTTCAAGAGGGCAGCTCTCAAGGGTAACTAGGGACGGGCACTGATCTCCGTGAGCCCCACTGGTCACAACCTGAAACAGAAACCCTCATCCCTACTCACTCCTACCCATTCACCAACTCTCTGTCCGCGCCAACATACTGTCCTCCACACCATGGGTGTTTATGCCTTAACCTTTTGTGAGGTATCTTGTTGAATTCCTTTTGGAAGTTCAAATACACCATATCTACTGGGTTCCTCTCTCTCTCTCTCTCTCCAGTCTGGGTGCAGCGTGATTAAAAACAGCTCACAAACTAATCAGATACGTTTCCCTTTCATGAAGACATACTGATTCTGCTTGTTAGATAAAAAAATGTTTGACAATTACTTGCTTAATAACTGATACTTATACGTTTCCACCAAATGTTGGGCGAATCAGGTTAGATTTCCCTGCTTTTTCCCTCCCTCTCTTTTTGAACAGGGTTGTCACTTCAGCAATTTGTTGATCCTTTGGTACCTCTCCAAAACTTAATAATTTTAGGAACATTACAACGATTGTATCCACTATCTCTGCAGCTATCTCTGTCAGAAGGTAAGGATGCAAACCATCAGGTCCAAGGAATTTATCTGCCTTTAGCCTTGTTAGTTTCTCTAATCCTACTACTCCAGGATTGTATTTAATTCCCTGACCACATCGGTGTGGCACGGTGGCTCAGTGGTTAGCTCTGCTGCCTCATAGCACCAGGGCACTGTCAGTGTGGAGTCTGCATGTTCTCCCCATGTCTGTGTGGGGTGGTCCAGTTTCCTCATAAGTGCAGGCTCGGTGAATTGGCCATGCTATACGCAGAGTTATCGGATAAGGGGGCAGGATCTGGGTATGCTCTATGCAGACGGTGCAGATCAATGGGCCGAATGGCCTCTCTCTGCACTGTTGGGATTCAATGATATCATCAGGGGAGAGTGGGATTAGACTGGGTGGGATATTAAAGGGAGTGGGGAGTGAGGGGGGAGAGTGGGATTAGACTGGGTGGGATATTAAAGGGAGTGGGGAGTGAGGGGGGAGAGTGGGATTAGACTGGGTGGGATATTAAAGGGAGTGGGGAGTGAGGGGGGAGAGTGGGATTAGACTGGGTGGGATATTAAAGGGAGTGGGGAGTGAGGGGGGAGAGTGGGATTAGACTGGGTGGGAGAGTAAAGGTTGGGAGAGTGAAGGGTGGGAGAGTAAGGGGTTGTGGGGAGTGGGGTGGTGTGTGTCGGGTGAGTTTGACCAATGTTTGGAAGACTGTGATAAAGGGCGTCATTGTTCCAGCTCCCATCCCCCCCCTCTCCAGGATAAACGAGGTGACCCCCTCACTGCCTGGGTATCGGGATTTCCACTCAGCCCACTCCCTGTTCCTGAGCCCACCGAGAGTGCCCCCTGTGTTACTGACCTTGTGTTTCTGGTTGTTCCTGTTGGTGAATTGGTCATAATTTGAGGAGTAACTGGAGAAGAATCCCTGCCCAGTAGCAGCGTCCCGGCCCTGCGTGGTTCTCAGGTACGACCAGCTGCTCTCGTATCGCCGTGACTGGAAATCATTGTTCACCTTCACCTGAAAGATCATCACCCAGAGATTACAGCAGCTACCCGCACACCCGGGGGGCGAGGGGCAGTGATACACACACCCGGGGGGGCGAGGGGCAGTGATACACACCCGGGGGGCGAGGGGCAGTGATACACACACCCGGGGGGGGGGCAGTGATACACACACCCGGGGGGGCGAGGGGCAGTGATACACACACCCGGGGGGGGGCAGTGATACACACACCCGGGGGGGCGAGGGGCAGTGATACACACCTGGGGGGCGAGGGGCGAGGGGCAGTGATACACACCCGGGGGGGCGAGGGGCAAGGGGCAGTGATACACACCCGGGGGGGCGAGGGGCAGTGATACACACCCGGGGGGGCGAGGGGCAAGGGGCAGTGATACACACCCGGGGGGGCGAGAGGCAGTGATACACACCCGGGGAGGGCAGTGATACACACCCGGGGGGGCGAGGGACAGTGATACACACCCGGGGGGCGAGAGGCAGTGATATACACCCGGGGGGCGAGGGCGAGGGGCTCAGATACACACCTCCGGGGGGGGCGAGGGGCAGTGATACACACCCGGGGGGGCGAGGGGCTCAGATACACACCCGGGGGGGCGAGGGGCAGTGATACACACCTGGGGGGGCAGTGATACACACCCGGGGGGGCGAGGGGCTCAGATACACACCCGGGGGGGCGAGGGGCAGTGATACACACCCCCGGGGGGGCAGTGATACACACCCGGGGGGGCGAGGGGCTCAGATACACACCCGGGGGGACGAGGGGCTCAGATACACACCCGTGGGGGGGGGGCGAGGGGCAGTGATACACACCCGGGGGGGGGGCAGTGATACACACCCGGGGGGGCGAGGGGCTCAGATACACACCCGGGGGGGCGAGGGGCAGTGATACACACCCCCGGGGGGGCAGTGATACACACCCGGGGGGGCGAGGGGCAGTGATACACACCCGGGGGGGGCGAGGGGCAGTGATACACACCCGGGGGGGCGAGGGACAGTGATACACACCCGGGGGGGCGAGGGGCAGTGATACACACCCGGGGGGGCACTGATACACACCCGGGGGGGCGAGGGGCAGTGATACACACCCGGGGGGGCGAGGGACAGTGATACACACCCGGGGGGGCGAGGGGCAGTGATACACACCCGGGGGGGCACTGATACACACCCGGGGGGGCGAGGGGCAGTGATACACACCCGGGGGGGCGAGGGACAGTGATACACACCCGGGGGGGCGAGGGGCAGTGATACACACCCGGGGGGGCACTGATACACACCCGGGGGGGCGAGGGGCAGTGATACACACCCGGGGGGGCACTGATACACACCCGGGGGGGCAGTGATACACACCTGGGTGGGGAGGGGCATGGATACACAACAGGGAGGTGAAGGTTTTGTGAGAGCATTGGATATATCTCCCTCTGCCCCTCCCTCCCTCTCTCCACCTCCCTCCTTCTCTCCCTCTCTGTCCCCCCCCCTTCTCTCTGTCCACCTCTCTCCTTCCCTCCGTCTCAGTCCCTCCCTCCCCCTCTCTCCCCCTCTCTCCTTCCCTCTGTCTCAGTCCGTCCCTCCCTCTCAGTCCCTCCCTCCCCCTCTCTCCCTCTCAGTCCCTCCCTCCTTCCCTCCCTCTCTGTCCCTCCCTCCCTCCCCCTCCCTCATTCTCAGCCCCTCCCTCCCCCTCCCTCCCTTCCCCCACTGCTTGTTCCCAGCTCTAGGGGCAATGCTGCTGGGCAGGTTCTAAAATGGATGCCTTGCAGTCCCCACCTTCCCTCATTTTCCCAGCTACACTTTTGGTGCTTCACTCCCTCGCTCCCTCCTTCCTACGCTCTTTACCCAGTCTCTCCCTTCTCTCTCTCTCTCTCCTCTCTCTCTCTCTCTCTCTCTCTCTCTCTCTCCCCTTCTCTCTCTCTCTCTCTCTCTCTCTCTCCCTCTTTCTTTCTCCTAATATTTCTCTTTCTCTGACTGGAAAGGCAGGGACTGGTTAGGGACAGTCAACGTGGCCTTGTCCATGTCTCACGAACTTGATTGAGCTTGTTGGAAAAGTAACAAAGAGGATTGATGAGGGCAGAGCGGTGGATGTGATCTACATGGACTTCAGTAAGGCGTTCGACAATGTTCCCCATGGGAGACTGATTAGCAAGGTTAGATCTCATGGAATACAGGGAGAACTAGCCATTTGGATACAGAACTGGCTCAAAGGTAGAAGACAGAGGGTGGTGATGGAAGGTTGTTTTTCAGACTGGAGGCCTGTGACCAGTGGAGTGCCACAAGGATCGGTGCTGGGCCTCTACTTTTTGTCATTTACATAAATGATTTGGATGCGAGCATAAGAGGTACAGTTAGTAAGTTTGCAGATGACACCAAAATTGGAGGTGTAGTGGACAGCGAAGAGGGTTACCTCAGATTACAACAGGATCTGGACCAGATGGGCCAATGGGCTGAGAAGTGGCAGATGGAGTTTAATTCAGATAAATGCGAGGTGCTGCATTTTGGGAAAACAAATCTTAGCAGGACTTATACACTTAATGGTAAGGTCCTAGGGAGTGTTGCTGAACAAAGAGACCTTGGAGTGCAGGTTCATAGCTCCTTGAAAGTGGAGTCACAGGTAGATAGGATAGTGAAGGCGGCGTTTGGTATGCTTTCCTTTATTGGTCAGAGTATTGAGTACAGGAGTTGGGAGGTCATGTTGCGGCTGTACAGGACATTGGTTAGGCCACTGTTGGAATATTGTGTGCAATTCTGGTCTCCTTCCTATCGGAAAGATGTTGTGAAACTTGAAAGGGTTCAGAAAAGATTTCCAAGGATGTTGCCAGGGTTGGAGGATTTGAGCTACAGGGAGAGGCTGAACAGGCTGGGGCTGTTTTCCCTGGAACGTCGGAGGCTGAGGGGTGACCTTATAGAGGTTTACAAAATTATGAGGGGCATGGATAGGATAAATAGGCAAAGTCTTTTCCCTGGGGTCAGGGAGTCCAGAACTAGAGGGCATAGGTTTAGGGTGAGAGGGGAAAGATATAAAAGAGACCTAAGAGGCAACATTTTCACACAGAGGGTGGTATGTGTATGGAATGAGCTGCCAGAGGAAGTGGTGGAGGCTGGTACAATCGCAACATTTAAGAGGCATCTGGATGGGTATATGAATAGGAAGGGTTTGGAGGGATATGGGCCGGGTGCTGGCAGGTGGGACTAGATTGGGTTGGGATATCTGGTCGGCATGGACGGGTTGGACCGAAGGGTCTGTTTCCGTGCTGTACATCTCAGTCACTCTGTGACTCTGGATACACAACAGGGGGATCCCAAACAGACTTCGATGGGGAAATAGAGAGGTGGGGGCTGAGACACTCACTGTCCCCCCCAACACCCCCCCCCCCCCCCCGCCACACACACACACACACACACACACACACTGTCTCCCCCCACACACACTCACTGTCCCCCCCACACACACTCACTGTCCCCCCCACACACACTCACTGTCCCCCCACACACACTCACTGTCTCCCCCCACACACACTCACTGTCCCCCCCACACACACTCACTGTCCCCCCCCACACACACTCACTGCCCCCCCACACACACTCACTGTCCCCCCCACACACACACACTCACTGTCCCCCCCCACACACACTCACTGTCCCCCCCACACACACACACTCACACTGTTCCCCCCCCACACACACTCACTGTCCCCCCCCCACACACACACACTCACTGCCCCCCCCACACACACTCACTGTCCCCCCACATACACACTCACTGTCCCCCCAACACACACACACACTGTCCCCCCCACACACACACACTCACTGCCCCCCCACACACACTCACTGTCCCCACACACACACACTCACTGCCCCCCCACACACACTCACTGCCCCCCCACACACACACTCACTGCCCCCCCACACACACACTCACTGCCCCCCCACACACACTCACTGCCCCCCCACACACACTCACTGTCCCCCCCACACACACACACTCACTGTCCCCCCCCCACACACACTCACTGTCCCCCCACACACACACACACTCACTGTCCCCCCACACACACTCACTGCCCCCCCACACACACTCACTGTCCCCCCCACACACACACACTCACTGTCCCCCCCCCACACACACTCACTGTCCCCCCACACACACACACACTCACTGCCCCCCCACACACACTCACTGTCCCCCCACACACACACACACTCACTGTCCCCCCCCCCCACACACACTCACTGTCCCCCCCCCCACACACACTCACTGTCCCCCCCCCACACACACACACTCACTGACCCCACACACACTCACTGTCCCCCCACATACACACTCACTGTCCACCCCCCACACACACTCACTGTCCCCCCCCCACACACACACACTGTCCCCCCACACACACTCACTGTCCCCCCCCCCACACACACACACTGTCCCCCCACACACACTCACTGTCCCCCCCCCCCACACACACACACTGTCCCCCCACACACACACACTGTCCCCCCACACACACTCACTGTCCCCCCCCCACCCCCCCCGCACTGTTGTGACTGTGAGGGCTGCCCTCTGACCTGGAAGGTGTATTGCAGGATGCTCTCTGGGAGACGGTAATGTTCGCGGTTATCCCCACTCAGCACCTTACGGCACGTCCCCCCAAAATATTTGGTGTTGATGACTGTGCCCCGAAATGTTCCTTTAACAACATCGAAACTAGGAGAGGATTATCATGGTCAGGTCAATCCTTTCGTCAATCAGATCGAATCCTCCCACAGCCCCGAGTACCCCCTCCCCATCACCCCCCCAGTATAATTCCCCCTCCCACAGCCCCGAGTACCCCCTCTCCATCACCCCCCTAGTATAATCCCCCTTCCACAGCCCCGAGTACCCCCTCCCCATTACACCCCCAGTATAATCCCCCTCCCACAGCCCCAAGTACCCCCTCCCCATCACCCCCCCAGTATAATTCCCCCTCCCACAGCCCCGAGTACCCCCTCTCCATCACCCCCCTAGTATAATCCCCCTTCCACAGCCCCGAGTACCCCCTCCCCATTACACCCCCAGTATAATCCCCCTCCCACAGCCCCAAGTACCCCCTCCCCATCACCCCCCCAGTATAATCCCCCTCCCACAGCCCCGAGTACCCCCTCCCCATCACCCCCCCAGTATAATCCCCCTCCCACAGCCCCGAGTACCCCCTCCCCATCACCCCCCCAGTATAATCCCCCTCCCACAGCCCCGAGTACCCCCTCTCCATCACCCCCCTAGTATAATCCCCCTTCCACAGCCCCGAGTACCCCCTCCCCATTACACCCCCAGTATAATCCCCCTCCCACAGCCCCAAGTACCCCCTCCCCATCACCCCCCCAGTATAATCCCCCTCCCACAGCCCCAAGTACCCCCTCCCCATCACCCCCCCAGTATAATTCCCCCTCCCACAGCCCCAAGTACCCCCCTCCCCATCACCCCCCCAGTATAATTCCACCTCCCACAGCACAATTCCCCCCTACCCTCCGCCCAGTATAATCCCCCTCCCACATCCTGGTCTCCCCTCCCACATCCCCCCTCCCCCCCGTATAATCTCCCCCCTCTGTATAATTCCCCCTCCCACAGCCTGTTCTCCCTACCCCTTCCCACCCACCCCCGTATAATTCCCCTCCTCCCCACAGCCCGGTCTCCTTCCCTCCCACCCTCCCCCCCCCCGTATAATCCCCCTCCCACAAACCGATCTCCTCTCCCCCATCATCCCCGCTCTGTATAATCCCCCTCCCACAGCCCGGTCTCCCCTCCCCCACCACCCACCCCCCTCCCCAGTATAATCCCCCTCCAATCATCTGGTCTCCCCTCCCCTCCCCCACCTTCCCCCCCCCCCGTATAATCCCCCTCCCACAACCCGATCTCCCCTCCCCCATCATCCCCGCTCTGTATAATCCCCCCCCCCCACAGCCTGGTCTCCCCTCCCCCATCATCCCCCATCTGTATAATCCCCCTCCCACAACCCGGTCTCCCCTCCCCCATCACCCCCCCTCTGAATAATCCCCTCCCACAGCCCGGTCTCCCCTTCCCCATCACCTCACCTTCTGTATAATCCCCCTCCCACGGCTGGTCTCCCCTCCCCCCCTTCCTCCCCCCGTATAATCCCCCTCCCACAACCCGGTCTCCCCTCCCCCATCATCCCCTCTCTGTATAATCCCCCTCCTACAGCCCGGTCTCCCCTCCCCCATCACCCCCACCCCCCTCTGTATATCCCCCTCCCACAGCCCGGCCTCCCCTCACTTCCCCCCCCCCCCCCATATATTACCCCTCCCACAGCCCACACACTCTCTCACTCACACTCTCACTCTATCACACACACCCATTCCAATTTGCCTATCGGACCAACAGATCCACATCAGATGCCATATCACTTGCCCTTCACTCCTCCCTGAAACATCTTGACACCAAGAACAGCTATGTGAAAATCCTACTCATTGACTACAGTTCAACCTTCAACACTATTATCCCCTCGAGACTGATCACTAAACTTAGTGATCTCAGACTAAGCCCCACTCTCTGTAACTGGATCCTCAGTTTCCTGACCCACAGGCCACAATCAGTGAGGATTGGGGACAATATTTCATCCTCACTAACACTCAACACTGGAGCCCCCCAGGGGTGTGTACTCAGCCCCCTCCTGTACTCACAGTATACCCATGACTGCATCGCCAAGTACCAGACTAATGTCATTTACAAGTTTGCTGATGACACCACCATAGTCGATCGCATCTCAGAGGGTGACGAAACAGACTACAGATGGAGGTGAAAGACCTGGAAAAATGGTACACTGAGAACAACCTAGCTCTCAATGCCGGCAAAACCGAGGAACTCATTATTGACTTTCTGTGGGATGTTACTCATGTCCCCGCTACACATTAACAGCACAGAGGTGGGACGGGTGGAGAGTGTCAGGCTCCTGGGAGTGATCATCCACAACAAATTTTCTTGGACTCTTCATGTGGACGTACTGGTTACAAAGGCCCAACAACATCTCCCCTTCCCCAGGCAGCTGAGGAAATTTGGCATGACGGCGAATACTCTGGACAACCTTTATAGGCGCACCATCGAGAGCATTCTGTCTGGGTGTATCACTCCCTGGGATGGAGACGGTTACGGAGAGTGGGGAACACGGCCCGGACAATCACAAAGGCCAACCTCCCATCTATAGAATCCATCTACCAGGCCCACTGTCAGGGAAAGGCCGCCAGCATTCTCAAAGATCCATCCCACCCTGGCAATGTTTTTCTACAACCTCTACCCTCGGGGAGAAGGTACAGAAACCTATACACACACACCAGCCGGTTTCACAACAGTTTCTACCGCACTGTTGTTAGAATACTGAATGGACTCACAAACTCTTAACATTCGCCTGTACCTGTGGTGTTGCTTTTGTCGCTGTTTACCTATTATTTACCATCTGTGCGACTTAACCCTGTGATCTGCCTGTATTGCTCACAAAACAAAGCTTTTCACTGTGCCCCGGTACACGGGACAATAAATTCAATTCAATTCACTCTCTCACACACACTCACTCTCTTTCACACTCACTTTCTCAAACACACTCTCTCTTACACACACACAGTCACCCTCACACACACTCACCCTCTCACACACTCACCCTCACACACACTCACCCTCACACACACTCACCCTCTCACACACTCACCCTCACACACACAGACACAGTTCCGACGCACACTCACAAATGCCCAATCAGTGACACATGGAGACTGAATGCTCCCTATTCCTGTCTAAGGAAATGTTCTTGGAGCGTGCTGTGGTCTCCCTGATCCCAGTGGCTCCTTACCCACGTCCAGTCAGCTCAGCCTGAGGGGGGATTTTATCGATGTCACACGCCATCTTGCGATCACCGCAGTTCATTTCGTCTGCTCCATCTCCCTCACAATCCTCATCGCCATTACACCGCAGGCTCTGACTGACGCACAGGCCTGTAACCACAACCACAGGTACCATTTACACTCACCAGGCTCACAGTCACAGGGGAAAGCTCCCTCTACACTGTCCCCAGCAAACACTCCTAGGACAGGGACAGCATGAGGTTAGGTACAGAGTAAAGCTCCCTCTACACTGTCCTCATCAAACACTCCCAGGACAGGGACAGCACAGGGTTAGATACAGAGTAAAGCTCCCTCTACACTGTCCCCCGTCAAACACTCCCAGGACAGGGACAGCACAGGGTTAGATACAGAGTAAAGCTCCCTCTACACTGTCCCCATCAAACACTCCCAGGACAGGGACAGCACAGGGTTAGATACAGAGTAAAGCTCCCTCTACACTGTCCCCCCATCAAACACTCCCAGGATAGGGACAGCACAGGGTTAGATACAGAGTAAAGCTCCCTCTACACTGTCCCAGCAAACACTCCCAAGACAGGGACAGCACGGGGTTAGGTACAGAGTAAAGCTCTCTCTACATTGCCTGGTTTCCCAGTTAAAAATCACACAACACCAGGTTATAGTCCAACAGGTTTATTTGGAAGCACTAGGTTTCGGAGCGACACTCCCTCACCAGGTGGTTGTGGAGAATAAGATCATAAGGCACAGAATCTAGAGCAAAAGATTACAGTGTGATGTAACTGAAATGATATATTGGACAACCCTACGTTGTTAAGTCTTTCATCTTTTAGAATGGGGGGGTGCAGGTTTCGTTTATCAATATGTAAATCCCAGAACTTCTGCAAAGTAACATTCCCAAGATAACTTAAAGTTTTGTAAAGAAAAGTGACATCTCAGCTCAGACAATGCATTAAAGGTGAGAGGTTAGAGTCACAGAACAATACAGCGCAGAACAGACCCTTCGGCCCTCGATGTTGCACCAACTTGTGAACTATTCTCAACTCGTCCCCCTACACTATCCCATCATTATCCATGAGCTGATCCAAGGATTGTTTAAATCTCCCTAATGTGGCTGAGTTAACTACATTAGCAGGCAGGGCATTCAATGCCCTTACCACTTTCTGGGTAAAGAACCTGCCTCTGACATCTGTCTTAAATCTATCACCCCTCAATTTGTAGCCATGCCCCCTCAAACTAGCTGATGCCTTTTTCCTAAGATGATGACTTTCACTGTCTACCCGATCTAATCGGTAGAAACAATGACTGCAGATGCTGGAAACCAGAGTCTGGATCAGTGGTGCTGGAAGAGCGCAGCAGTTCAGGCAGCATCCGAGGAGCAGGAAAATCAACATTTCGGGCAAAAGCCCTTCATCAGGAATAAAGGCAGAGAGCCTGAAGGGTGGAGGGATAAATGAGAGGAGCTCTATCTCTATCCTCTGATCATCTTGTATGTCTCTATCAAATCCCCCCTTAGCCTTCTTCTCTCCAATGAGAACAGACCCAAGTCCCTCAGCCTTTCCTCATTAGACCTTCCCTCCAGACCAGGCAACATCCTGCTAAATATCCTCTGCACCTTTTCCAATGCTTCCACATCCTTCCTGAAATATGGGGACCAGAACTGTACACAATATTCCAAGTGCGGCCGCACCAGCGTTTTGTATAGTTGCAGCATGATATTGTGGTTCTGAAACTCAATCCCTCGACGAATGAAACCTAACACACTGTATGCCTTCTTAACAGCACTATCCACCTGGGTGGCAACGTTCAGAGATCTGTGTACATGGACTCCAAGATCCCTCTGCACACCCACACTACCAAGAATCTTTCCATTGACCCAGTACTCTGCCTTCCTGTTATTCTTCCCAAAGTGAATCACATCACATTTATCTGCATTGAACTCCATTTGCCACCTCTCAGCCCAATTCTGCAGTTTATCCAAGTTCCCCTGCAACCTGTAACATTCTTCCAAACTGTCCACTACTCCACCGACTTTAGTGTCATCTGCAAATTTACTAATCCATCCACCTATGCCTGCGTCTAAGTCATTTATAAAAATGACAAACAGCAGTGGTCCCAAAACAGATCCTTGTGGCACAGCACTAGTAACCAGACTCCAGGCTGAATATTTTCTATCAACCACCACTTGCTGCCTTCTTACAGAAAGCCAGTTTCTAATCAAAACTGCTAAATCACCCTCAATTCCCTGCCTCTGCATTTTCTCCAACAGCCTACCATGTGGAACCTTATCAAAGACTTTACTGAAGTCGATGTACACCACAGCAGGTCAGGCAGCATCCCAGGAGCAGGAGAATCAACGTTTCAGGCATAAGCCCTTCTTCATTCCCGAAACGTCGATTCTCCTGCTCCTTGGATGCTGCCTGACCTGCTGCGCTTTTCCAGCAACACATTTTCAGCTCTGATCTCCAGCATCTGCACTCCTCACTTTCTCCATGTACACCACATCAACTGCCCTTCCCTCATCTACATGCTTGGTCACCTTCTCAAAAAAACTCTGAGGTTTGTGAGACACGACCTACCCTTGACAAAACCATGTTGACTATTTTCAATCAAATTGTCTGTCTGTTTCCCAGCCTGGAGTCAGACTGGTTCTGACTCAAGTAGGAATTTATAAAATGAATTGACTGACTGCATTGATTACCTGCAGATTGTGTGTGTTTTGAGCAAAAGAGAATGTATCTGCAAAAGGAAATTCACCGCATAGACGTATATCTGTGTGTGTGTGTGTGTGTGTGTGTGTGTGAATGAGAAAGAGAGAGTGATGTGCACATGTGAAAGAATTTGTGTTTGTGTGCGTGCATGGTTGGTAACGGGTGTGTGTGATGGAGTAGAATCTGTGAGAGACTGTGCGCATGGGTGTGATTGTGGGGGGGTGTGGGATTTATGTGTGTGTGAGAGAGAGGGTCTGCGTGAGTGAGACAGCATGTAAGAGTGTGTGTGTGTGTGTATGTGTGCGTGTGTGTGTATGTGCATGTGTGCATATGTGTGTGTGCATGTGTGTGTGTGCATGTGTGCGTGTGTGTGCGTGTGTGTGCATGTGTGTGTGCGCGAGAGTGTGTGCGTGTGTGCATGTGTGTGCGTGTATGCATGTGTGCATGTGTGTGCGTGTGCACATGTGTGCATGTGTGTGTGTGCATATGTGCATATGTGCATGTGTGTGTGCATGAGTGTGTGTGTGTGTGTGCATGTGTGTGCGCGTATGTGCATGTGTGGGTGCGTGCCTGTGTGCATGTGTGTGTGCGTGTGTGCATGTGTGCGCGTGTGTGTGCGCGAGAGTGTGCGTGTGTGTGCATGTGTGTGCACGAGAGTGTGTGCATGTGTGCATGTGTGTGTGCATGTGTGCATATGTGTGTGTGCACGCGCGTGTGTGTGTGCGCGCACGTGTATGCATGTGTGTGTTCATATGTGTGCGTGTGTGTGCAGTGCATTGGGGGTCACCTGCAGTGTGACATGAACCCAGGGTCCCAGCTGAGGCCATCCCCATGGGGACCAAACCTGGCTATCAGCCTCTGCTCAGCCCACTCTGTGTTGCTGCCTGTCCCAAAGTCAGCCTTGGAGGATGGTCACCTAAATGTCCAATGCCCCTGGAGCACGGTTCATTGGTGAGACCAAGCAGAGGCTATGGTAATGGATGAGTGGACACCGAACAAAAATCACCAGGCAGGAGGGTTCCCTCCCAGTTGCAGAACACTTCAGTGGTCCAGGACATTCGGCCTCAGATTTTCGTAGGTCTGACTAAATGCCTTCTTCACTATCCTATGTACCTGCGACTCCAGTTTCAAGGAGCTATGAACCTGCACTCCAGGGTCTCTTTGTTCAGCAACACTCCCTAGGACCTTACCATTAAGTGTATAAGTCCTGCTAAGATTTGTTTTCCCAAAATGCAGCACCTCTCATTTATCTGAATTAAACTCCATCTGCCACTTCTCAGCCCATTGGCCCATCTGGCCCAGATCCTGTTGTAACCCTCTTCGCTGTCCACTCCACCTCCAATTTTAGTGTCATCTGCAAACTTACTAACTGTACCTCTTATGCTCGCATCCAAATCATTTATGTAAATGACAAAAAGTAGAGGACCCAGCACCGATCCTTGTGGCACTCCACTGGTCACAGGCCTCCAGTCTGAAAAACAACCCTCCACCACCACCCTCTGTCTTCTATCTTTGAGCCAGTTCTGTATCCAAATGGCTAGTTCTCCCTGTATTCCCTGAGACCTAACCTTGCTAATCAGTCTCCCACGGGGAACCTATGCGGTGAATTTACGTTTGCAGAATTGTATTTACAGACACATTCTATTTTTGCTCAAAAAGCACACAGTCTGCAGGCAGGCAATCCATGGAACATTTTATAAATTCCTTTTCGGAAACAGAACTAGTCTGACTCAAGACTGGGGCTCAGACAGACTCTAACCTCACGCCTGTCTGAGCTGAGATGTCACCTTTTTTAAAATTAAAACTTTAAGTTATCTTGGGAACGTGACTTTGCAGAAGTTCTGGGATTTACATATTGATGATCGAAACCTGCAACCCCCATTCTAAAAGATGAAAGATTTAACAATCTAGGCCTGTCCAATATATCATTTCAGTTGAATGACACTGCGATATTTTGGTCTAAATTCTGTGCCTTATGATCTTATACTCCACGACCACCTGATGAAGGAGCAGCACTCTGAAAGCTAGTGCTTCCAAATACAGTAGCGCCTCGACATACGAACGACCGTGCTCACAAACAAATCGGTTCGCGAACAGGATTGTACGTAAAACTTTGCTTCAATGTACGTATGAAAGTCAAGGTCCGAACGAAGGTACGAACACAAAAAACCCGTGTGCGACCACGTGGTTTCATTGCTCTGCTTTGCCACGCGTTTGTTGAACGCAAAAGCTCTCGGTCCCCGCGTGATCCCATTCAGTTTGTCTTTGGCGCGTGCGCTGTGAACAGCTGTCCATGCATTCTTACACTATCCAAACAACGGGAAAAATTGATTCAGTTTGTGAACGTTTCAGTTCGTGAACCGGGTCCCAGAGCGGATTAAGTTTGTAGGTCGAGGCGTGACTGTAAACCTGTTGGACTGTTCCCTGGTGACGTGTGATGTTTACAGCCCAGTCCAACACCAGCTTCTCCAGATGATGAATTCCCAGTGTTTGTGCCCCCCATCCTGACCTCAGAAAAGCCCAAGGCAATAGGAGTCCCTGCTGTTTGCCTGCGGAAGGGTTTATGAATGAGCAGTTGTGGAGAGTTGGCCTTGCTCTCTGAGCCAGGGGATTGGTCAGTGGGATTCTCTCTAATGGCCACCCTCCCCCTGTGAAGGTGAGAGTGTGCGGATACAGAACCTGAAGCACATCGGAAATGCTCTCCACATCCCTCGTCCACTGGGCAGCCTCTGGTCGCTGAACAGGACTGGAACTGAAACTTGCTGCCCAGGCACTGGCGCCCTCCGAACTGAGCATAGTCCCTGACTGATCGCCAGCGAGTCTGTAACAGCGTGTACACAGTTAATCCAACAGTGTAATCCTCCAACACGGCCCCACACCCACACCCACCCCATACTCTCACACAGACAGAGACACACAACACACACACACACACACGGACAGACAGACAGACAGACACACACACACACACACAGACAAACACACACACAGGGACAGACATACACTCACACACACACACACACGGACAAATACACACACACAGACAAATGCACACTCACACAGACACACACAGACAGACACACACTCACACAGAGACAAACACACACACACACACACGGACAAATACACACTCACACAGACACACACACAGACAGACACACACTCACACAGAGACAAACACACACACACACGGACAAATACACACTCACACAGACACACACACAGACAGACACACACTCACACAGAGACAAACACACACACACACACACACGGACAGACACACAGTCACACAGAGACAAACACACACACACACACGGACAAATACACACTCACACAGACACACACACTCAGACAGACACACACACACAGACACACACTCACACAGAGACAAACACACACACACGGACAGACGTACACTCACACACACGGACAAATACACACTCACACAGAGACACACACACACCGACAAATACACACTCACACAGAGACAAACACACACACACACAGACAAATACACACTCACACAGAGATACACACACACGGGGACAGACACACACACACACACACACGGACAGCCACACAACTGTTTGTGTTGGACACCATATCTCACAAGGGTCCAGCTCATTCCACCTTCCAGAACTTTCCACCATCTGTTTATTCTCCTCTGAAACCTGTCTCAGGCCACACCAGTCACTCACGGGCGTGGTCAGTTTGATACAGAGTTGGGACGGGCTGGGTTAATAAAGTCAGCAAGCAGCACATTCCGAGTTAATCACCACGGACTGCCCATTCTCCAGGCTCAGTCCCTCCTCCCTCAATCCTGACTGTATCTCACCTCCTCACACCTTCTGCCAGTATCACCAGGTCTCCTCACTCCCCTTCACCCAGGCCCCTTTGGACAAGTCAATGAGAATATCTCCTGAAGCCTGTCCACCATCTACAAGGCACAAGGCAGGAGTGTGATGGAATACTCCCCCCCTTGCCCTGGATGGGGGCAGCTCCAACAACACTCAAGAAGCTCAACACCATCCAGGACAAAGCAGCCGCTGTGTGATTGGCCAATCCTGGATAAAATCCCCAACAAATTCCCAATGGAGATGTATCCCAAGGTCCCTCTGATCCTCAGGGTCCTGTTGTCCATCGTGTATTCTCGTGCCCTGTTGTCCTCAGAAACAGCGGCACAAATCATTGGGAACGAATATGATTTGGTAGCCATCCCGGAGACATGGTTACAGAATGGTCATGACTGGGAATTAAATATCCAGGGGTACTGGACATTTCGGAAGGACAGACAGGAAGGTAAGGGAGGTGGTGTAGCTCTGATAGTCAAGGACAAGATCAGAGCAGTGCTGAGAGATGACATAGGCTCAATGGAGCATGAAGTTAAATCCCTTTTGGGTGGAAATTAGGAATTCCAAGAAGAAGATGTCCCTGATAGCCCACCAAATAATGACATCACACTGTGGTGAGAAAGTGAGGACTGCAGATGCTGGAGATCAGAGCTGAAAATGTGTTGCTGGAAAAGCACAGCAGGTCAGGCAGCATCCAAGGAACAGGAAATTCCTGATGAAGGGCTTATGCCCGAAACGTCGAATCTCCCGTTCCTCGGATGCTGCCTGACCTGCTGCGCTTTTCCAGCAACACATTTTCAGCTATCACACTGTGGTGGCCACTAAACAAGGGAATAGCTAAGGCCTGCAAAAATTGTCCTGCAATGACCCTGGGGGATTTTAATCTCCATGTAGATTAGTCAAACCAGCGCAGTCAGGGTAGCCTTGAGGAGGAGATGGGTGAGTGTATCCGAGATAGTTTTCTTGAACACCATGTAATGGAACCGACGAGGGAGAAAGCGACCATAGATCTGGTCCTGTGTAATGAGACAGGAATAATTAATGATCTCATAGTCAGGGATCCTAATGGAAGAAGCAGTCACAGTATGGTTTAATTTAGAATACAAATGGAGAATGTGAAGATAAAATCCAATAGAAGGGTCTAGTGCTTAAACAAGGGAAACTACAATAGAATGAAGGAAGACTTGGCTAAAGTAGACTGGAATCAAAGATTTTATGTTGAGACAGTTGAGCAGTGGAGAACTTCCAAAGCAATTTTTCAAAGTGCTCAGCAAAAGTATATTCCAGTGAAAAGGAAAGACTGTAAGAGGAGGGGTAATCTGCCTTAGGTGTCTAAGGAAAGAAGGGAGGCTATCACATTGAAAGAGAAGGCATACAAAGTGGCCAAGATCAGCGGGAAACTAGAAGATTGCGAACACTTTAAAGGTCAACAGAAAGCCACAAAAACACCTATAAAGAAAAGTGAGATAAATGTTCTTTGTTCTTAGAACATGAGAAAAAAAAACTAGCACAGAATATAAAGACAGATAGCAAACGTTTCTCTGAATATATAAAACAAAAAAAGAGTGGCTAAAGTAAATGTTGCTCCTTTAGAGGATAAGAAGGGGCATTTAGTTATTGGATATGATGAAATGGCCGAGGCATTGAACAGGTATTTTGTATCTGTCTTCACAGTGGAGGATACAAATAATATGCCAGTAATTGACAAAGAGACGGAGGTAGGTGAAGACTTGGAAACAATCATTATAACGGAAAAGGTAGTGTTGGGCAAGCTAATGGAGCTAAGGATAGACAAGTCTCCTGACCCTGACAGAATGCATCCCAGGGTACTTAAAGAGATGGCGGGAGAAATAGCAAGTGCACTGGTGATAATTTTCCAAAATTTGCTGGACTCTGGAGCAGTCCCAGCAGACTGGAAAACAGCAAATCTGACACTACTGTTTAAAAAGTATGGTAGGCAAAAGATGGGGCATTATAGACTGGTTAGCTTAAACTCTGTAGTGGGGAAGATGCTTGATTGGATTACTTACAGTGTGGAAACAGGCCCTTCAGCCCAACAAGCCCACACCGACCCGCCAAAGCACAACCCATCCATACCCCTACACCTAACACTACAGGCAATTTAGCATGGCCAATTGACCTGGCCTGCACATCCTTGGACTGTGGGAGGAAACCGGAGCACCCGGAGGAAACCCACACAGACACGGGGAGAAAGTGCAAACTCCACACAGTCAGTCGCCTGAGTTGGGATTTGAACCCGGGTCTCTGGCGCTGTGAGGCAGCAGTGCTAACTGCTGTGCCACCATGTCTATTATCAAGGAAGAAATAGCAAGGCATCTCAATAAAATTGTCCCGTTGAGCAGAAGCAGCATGTGTTCATGATGGGCATGATCCTTTCCCTGATCCTGACTCTGACCCTGACCCTGACCCTGAGTGTATTGTGTCTGACCTGCCCTGGTCAGAGGGGGACAGGGCCCTGTGTAACTGCTGTCCAAACTAATCTTTTGGAATTCTACGAAGACATCACAAGCAAGGTGGACAACGGGGCCCCAGTAGATGTGGTGTACCTAGATTTCCAAAAGGCCTTTGACAAGATGTCACACAAGATGCTGTTGCATCAGTTAAAGATGCATGGCGTTACGGGTAAAGTATTAGCATGGATAGAGGATTGGTTGACTAACAGGAAGCAAAGAGTGGGGATAAATGAGTGTTATTCTGGTTGGCATTCAGTAACTAGTGATGTGCCTCAGGGATCAGTGTTGGGACCACAATTATTCACAATTGCATAGATGATTTGGATTTGGGGACCACATGTAATGTGTCAAAGTTTGCAGATGACACTAAGATGAGTGGCAGAGCAAAGTGCGCAGAGTACTGTGAAACTTTGCAGACAAACATAGATACTTTGACTGAGTGGGCAAAGGTCTGGCATTTGGAATATTATGTTAATAAAGTCATCCATTTTGAGTAACAGTGAAAAGGATTATTACGTGAATGGTTAAAAAGTTGCAGCATGCTGCTATGCAGAGGGATCTGGGTGCCCTTGCACAAGAATCACAGAAGGTTAGTCTGCGGGTACAACAAGTAATTAGGAAAGCAAATGGAATTGTGTCCTTCATTGCTGAAAGGATTGAGTTTAAAGGCAGGGAGGTTATGTTGCAGCTGTACAGGGTGTGGTGAGACCACAACTGGAGAACCATGTGCAGTCTTGGTCTCCTCACTAGAGAAAGGTTGTACTGGTACTGGAGGGGGTGCAGAGGTTCATTAGGTTGATTCCGGAGTTGAGGGGGTTGGCTTATGAGGGAAGACTGAATAGACTGGGGTTATATTCATTGGAATTTTGAATGAAGGGGGACGGGATCTTATAGAAACATATAGGGAATAGATAAGATGGAAGTAGGGAGGATGTTTCCACTGGCGAGTGAAACTAGGACAAGAGAGTATAGCTTCAAAATTAGGGGGAGCAGATTTCAGGCTGAACTGGGAAGGAACTTCTTCACCCAGAGGGTTGTGAATCTGTGGAATTCCCTGCCCAGGGAAGTGGTTGACATTATTTTAGTAATTGTTTTTAAAGCTCCTTGAAAACGAGAGGAGTTAAGGGATATGGTGAAAACACAGGTGAGGGGATCGGAGACCATGAAAGGATCTTGTTAAATAGTGGACAGGCTCGAAGGGTCAGACAGCCTGCTCCTCCATCTCACACTCACCTCAGTGTGGCGAGAGGCTGCGCTCACTCACCTGGGTGTTGTTACAGCCCTCACACTCACTCCAGGGGCTGAACGGACTCCACTGGCAGTGGATGGCTCTGCAGGGGGAGAGGGGACAGCAGTTAGACAGGACCCTATCCCCCTCTGACCAGGGCAGACCAGACACAATCCATTCAGGGTCAGGGTCAGGGTCAGGGTCAGGGTCAGGCGTCAGGCATCAGGGTCAGGGTCAGGGTCAGGCATCAGGGTCAGGGTGGAGGTCAGGGTCTGGGTCACAATTACATTCATGGTCAGGGTAAGGTAGGGGGTCAGGGTTAGGATCAGGGCCTGGGTCAGGATCTGGTGGGGGTCAGGTAAGGTGGGGGTCGGGTTCAAGGTCGGGGTCATGGTCATGGTCAGGGAAAGGTCATGGTAGGGGTAAGGGAAAGGTCAGGTGGGGTCAGGGAAAGGTCAGGTGGGGTCAGGGAAAGGTCAGGATCAGGATCTGGGTCAGGGTCAGGATCTGGGTCGGGGTCAGGGTCAGGATCCGAATCAGGGATGGGGTCGGGGAATGGTCAGTGGGAGTCGGGGTCAGGGTCAAGGAAAGGTCAGTGGGGGTCAGGGTCAGGGAAAGGTCAATGGGGTCAGGGTCCGGGCCGGGGAAAGGTCAGTGGGGGTCGGGTACAGGGTCAGGGAAAGGTCAGTGGGGTTGGGGTCAGTGGGGGTCAGGGTCAGTGGGGGTCAGGGTCAGGGTCAGGGTCAGGGAAAGGTCAGTGGGGTTGGGGTCAGTGGGGGGTCAGGGTCAGTGGGGGTCAGGGTCAGGGTCGGGGAAAGGTCAGTGGGGATCAGGGTCAGTGGGGGTCAGGGTCAGTGGGGGTCAGGGTCAGAGTCAGGGAAAGGTCAGTGGGGATCCGGGAAAGGTGAGTGGGGGTCAGGGTGGGGGTCAGGATCAGGGTCAGTGAGGGTCAGGGTCGGGGTCAGTGGGGGTCAGGGTTGGGGTCGGGGTCAGTGGGAGTCAGAGGGAGTCAGGGTCGGGGTCAGTGGTAGTCAGGATCGGGGTCAATTGTGGTCAGAGTCGGGGTCAGTGGGGGTCAGGGTCGGGGTCAGGGTCGGGGTCGGGGCTGAGGTCAGGGTTCAGACAGTCACTCACTCTAAGACATGCTGACAATCACCGAGTCCCTGACAATAACCTTCTCTCTCCATTCCTGACCATCTCACTGACCTGGCTAAACCTACTCTCCCTCAGCTCACAGGGTCCTCTTCAACCTCCAGCCCCTCCCCCTCACCCCCTCCCCCATCCCTCACCCCCTCTCCTGTCCCTCACACCCCCTCCCCCATCACTGACTCCCTCCTTCCTCATCCCTCACCCCCTCTGCCCCCTCCCTTGCCCCCCTCCCTCACACCCCCTCCCCCTCCTCAGACCCTCTCCCCCTCCCTCGCCCTCCTCCCTCACACCCTCTACCCCCTCCCTCAACCCCCTCCCTCACACCCTCTCCCCCCTCCCTCACACCCTCTCCCCCTCCCTCATCCCCCTCCCTCACACCCTCGCCCCCCTCCCTCACACCCTCACCCCCTCCCTCATCCCCCTCCCTCACACCCTCGCCCCCCCCTCACACCCTCACCCCTCCTCAGACCCTCTCCCCCACACTCGCTCCACTCCCTCACATCCTCTACCCCCCTCGCCTACCCACACCGTCGATCCCCTCCCTCACACCTTCGCCCCCCCTCCCTCACACCCGCTCCCGACTCCCTCGACCCCTCCTACACACCCTCTACCCCCTCCCTCACCCCCTCTCCCCCCTCCCTCTCCCCCTCTCCTCCCACATCCCCTCTCCCTCATCCCCCTCCCTCACGCCCCTCCCTCACAAACTCTCCCCATCCCTCGCCCCCCCTCCCTCAAACCCTCTCCCCCTCCCTCGCAACCTCTCTGCCTCCCTCGAACCCCTCCCTCACACCCTCTCCCCCACTCTTGCCCCCTCCCTCACACCCTCTCACCCCTCCCTCGCACCCCTCCCTCACACCATCTCCACCTCCCTCGCCCCCTCATCCCCCTTCCTTGCACCCGCTTGCCTCTCCCTCGAATCCTCTCCCCCTTCCTCGCCCCCCTCCCTCATCCCCCTCCATCACACCCTCTCCCCCCTCCCTCGCCCCCCTCACACTTTCTCCCCCTCCCTTACACCCTCTCCCCACTCCCTCACCCCCCTCACACCCTCGCCCCCTCCCTCACCCGCTCACCCCTCTTCAGACCCTCTCCCCCTCCCTCGCTTGACTCCCTCACATCCTCTACCCCCTCACTCGCCCCCCTCCCTCACACCCTCTACCCCCTCCCTCAACCCCTCTCCCCCTCCCTCTCCTCCTCTCCTCCCACACCCCCTCTCCCTCATCCCACTCCCTCACCCCCCTCCCTCACACCTTCTCCCCCTCCCTCGCAACCTCTTCCCCCCTCACCCCCCTCCCTCCCTCACACACTCTCCCCATCCCTCGCCCCCCTCCGTCACACCCTCTCCCCCTCACTCGCAACCTCTTCCCCTCCCTTGAACCCCTCCCTCACATCCTCTCACCCCTCCCTCGCCCCCTCCCTCACACCCTCTCCCCCTCTCTCGCCCTCTCCCTCACACCCTCTCTCCCTCCCTCGCCCCCTCATCCCACTTCCTTGCACCCTCTCGCCCCTCCCTCAAATCCTCTCCCCCTCCCTCGCCCCCTCCCTCAACTCCCTCCCTTACACCCTCTCCCGCCACCCTCGCCCTCCCCAGACCCTCTCCCCCTCCCTTGCCCCCTCCATTGCACCCTCTCCCCCACCCTCGACCCCCTCCCTCGCCTCACACCCTCGCCCCCTCCATCACACCCTCTCCCCGTCCCTCTCCCCTTCTCCCCACTCCCTCTCCACCCTCCCCCTCCCTTTCCTCCCTCCCTTGCGCCCTCCACCCCCTCCCTCTCCCCCTCCCTCTCCTCCATCCTCACCCTCTCTCCCCCTCCCTCTCCCCCTCCCTCACCCTCTCTCCTCTCCCTCTCCCCCTCCCTCACCCCCTCTCACCCCTCCCTCCCCCCTCTCCCCCTCCCTCTCCCCGTCCCTCTCCCCCTCCTTCACCCCCTCTCCCCCTCCCTCACCCCCCATCCCCTCACCTCTTCTCTCACACCCTCTCCCCATCTCACAAACCCCCTCCCCCATCCCTCACACACCCTCCCCATCCCTCAACCCCACCCCCATCCCTCACCCCCATCACCTCATCCCTCACACTCCCTCCCCCCATTCCTCACCCCACCCCTCATACCCCCTCCCCCATCCCTCATACTCCCTCCCCATCTCTCTCACCCCCACCCCTCATACCCCTCCCCCATCCCTCATACTCCCTCCCCATCTCTCTCACCCCCACCCCTTATACCCCCTCCCCCATCCCTCATACCCCCTCCCCCATCTCTCACACCCTCATCCCTCACACCCCCTCCCCCCATCCCTCACCCCCATCCCTCACACCCCCTCCCCCCATCCCTCACCCCCATCCTTCACTGTGGGAGGACATTGGAGCACCTGGAGGAAACCCACACAGACATGGGAAGAATGTGCAAACTCCACACAGACAGTTGCCCGAGGTGGGAATTGAACCTGAGTCCCTGGTGCTGTGAGGCAGCAGTGCTGACCACTGTGCCACCGTGGCACCCCTTAATGACCTCTGAGACTCAGAACGATTTGTATTTAACAAGGTGATTGTGAATTGAAACATTATAAAACATCCTGCAAGATGACCAAATGTTCACAAGCTGCAGTAGTTGGTTAATGAATTGAAGAAGTCCCAAACACACACAAACAATGAAATGATTTCAAAAATACAGAGGCAAAAGCTTTTGAAGTTTGTGTCTTTGGAAGAACAGGGAATGTGTCCAAACACTGTTCAGTTTCCTGACCGTGAGGATGCAGTCACTGCATTCCTGTTTGTTACTGCAGTTACACGGGATCACCACCAGCTCCAAGTTCCCTTCCAAGCCACCCACTCTGTACCGACATGGAAATATATTGTCGTTCGCTCACTGTCACTGGGTCACAATCCTGGAATTCCCTCCCCAGTGGCATTGTGAGTCTCCCAACATTTACACCGACTGATGATGAAAGCAAGGACTTTTTGCTGCCTTGTGGAGAGCTTTGTTGTCAAACAGTCACTGCCATAGTTTCTGGAAGGTTGAGCTGTCTCAGCTGACCCAGTGTTGGATCTCTTCCCCAATGGGCATTGAGAAGCAGAGTGCCCTCGTGGTCACCTATGGGCTGGACTGAGACTGGCAATGATGGGCAGAGCCAGTGATGTCAGCCCTGGGCACCCTTTGGAGGGAGGTGCCTCCCAAGCTACTGAGAGTGCTAAATGTATCCCGGAGTCTTAGCATATACAAGAGGTAGAATATTGAACTGACCAGTGATTTGTGTTTTGGTTTAGCAACACTCAAGCATTGACCAAGTCCCTTGTTTGCAGCATTGAAGAGATCAAGGGTGGCTTGCTAGTTGGGTGCAGAATGTGAAAACAACAGTGATGTTAGCAGTGCGTACTGCATCTTATGTGGGTCTGTTGTGGTCATTTTATTATTGGCATGGATGAGACTGAGGTTGAGAGATTTCTATCTGGGCCGTGTTTAATCCTGACACCAGAGGTCAAAGCTGCTGTTTGGTAGATTATAGATAATATGGAGCTATCACACAGCATTGCTTTACTCTGGTCCTGTTCCTTGAAGCCATCCGTTCCTGAAGATGTCAAGTCATCCCAAAGCAGTTGCAGAATTTGGAAGAAGTTTCTGGACATTCCAAATTTTAAGAGTATGTCTCAGCAAGTGATTTACTGAGTCATCTGCTGTGATCAGGTTGAGAAATGTAATACAGAGTTCCTGGTGTTGTTTTTGACATTTTACTTGGATTTGTCTGACAACAAAGGTCATGTTGGTGATTCCATTGGAAGGTTTAAAGCTGTAGTGTGTCTTTGGGAGGATTCCCACAGCCATAGGAAGTGGGAGGGTCAGGAGAATGTGTATCAGGATGTTCTCCACTAAGGACAAGATGCTCCACCATTTAAGAGGATCATGTCTGAGCTTGTAGTTCAACACCACTTTCCTGCACCATCCCGTTACCCCTCAATGCTTTTAATGCCGGGAAATCTATCAATCTCATTCATGAACATACTCAATGGTTAAGCTTCCACAGCTCTCTGATGAGAGAATTCCCAAGATTAACTACTTCAAAACGATAAATTCCCCCTCATCTCAGTTCCAACCACCTATCCCTCATTCTGAGACTGTATTCCCTGGTTCACGACAGTGTATGACTCTCACTCTGTAACAAGGGAATCTTTTTGTTGATATGGAAATCCGATCCGTTCACCACATTCCAGATGGGATCTCACCAAAGATCGATATAATTGCAGTGAGGTGTCAGGAATTAAGGGAGGGCCACACCAGGAGTGAAGGAAGGCCTGAACCAGGAGTGAGGGGAGGCCTGCAGCAGGAGTGAAGGAAGGACTGAACCAGGAGTGAGGGAAGGCCTGCAGCAGGAGTGAAGGAAGGACTGAACCAGGAGTGAGTAAGCTACCCTAGATCTCTTCAATGCTTCTAAGGGTTGTACCATTTACTGTATACTTCCCTCTTGCATTAGACCTTATGCATCACCACATGTCTCTCAAAATTAAATTACAGCAGCCATTTCTGTGCCCAAGTTGACAGCCTTTATATGTCCTGCTGTATCCTCTGGCAATCTTCCTCACTATCCAAAGCTCCTTCAATCTTTGTGTCATCTGCAAACTTACTAATCATCCCACCTACAATATTCTCCAAAATATTTATAAATGTTGTGAACTAACAGGGGCCCCAACACTGACTCCTGTGGATCACAAATGGTCACAGATTTCCAGTCAGAAAAACACTCTTCCACCACTACTCTCTGTCTTCTATGACTAAGCCAATTCTGCATCCATCTTACCACCTCTCCGCAGATCCATGTGACTTCAATTTCAGTATCAGCCTGTCATGAAAAACTTTGTCCAAGGCCTTACGAAAGTCCCTGTGGACAATATCTATCACCCTGTCGTTGTCAATCATGAAACTTGCTCAAAAGGCTGAATCAAGTTTCTGTGACATGACCTTCCTGCACAAAACCATGTTGCCTCGTGTTAATAAGAAGATATTTTTTCAAATTGTGGAAAGCCAATCATTAAGAATCTTCTCCAATATTTTCCCTACCACGGACGTAAGGCTCACCAGCCTGTAAGTTCCTGTATTATCCCTGTTGCCCTCAAACAAAGGAACAATGGTGGCTCTTCTCCAGTGCTCTGGGACCTGTCCTAGGACTAAACAGAATCCAAGGATTCTGTACAAGCTCCCAACAATTTGCTTCCTCACCTCAATGAGTCAGAGGAGGCAAATCTCTGTGTCTTTATATTAAAATATCTGTTTCCGTACCCTCCATTTACCAAAGTAAATGGAAAACCATCCTGTACAATGTTTCTAAATGCAGACTTGCTGCAGTGCAATCTTTGAGACTGGCTGCTGCTTTCCATCACTTCCTGATGACATTGGCTTCCTCTTTGAGCATGTGGCACCTTGTAGCCCTGTATAAATCTGCTCACTGACAGCCCCTCCCATTCTTCAACAATTACTGTACCTTACAGCAGTGTCCTTTTGTGGGACTGGAGTCACATGTAGGCCAGACCAGGTATGCAATGGGATGCATTGAAGAAGGAAATAAGGAGGGTACAGGGCTAAAGGGTGGGACCAACAAATCCAGTGAACCTTGAATACTGAGGAATACACAGCATTGGATGAAGGGAAAAGGGAGGCTTATGGCAGATTCTGATAATTCAAAACAGTAGCAATTTCTGGAGGATTATAAAATGTGCAAGTGGGAAATTAAAGTGGAGATTCGGAGTGCTCAAAGGAAATATGAAAGTATACTGACAGGTAATATAAAGAAGCATCCAAAATATTTAAAGGAATATTCATGGTAAAAAGACAACAAGGACCATGGTTGTAATTGAAACTTGAACCCAGAGGATATATGAACCCAAGCTGTAATTGACAACTTTATGTTGGTGTTCAGACGTGAGAGGGATGATTTTGGTGTAGAAATCGGGGAGATAGTCTGTGATAAGATTAAAGAAATTAACAGAGAGAGGAACTGCTGAGTGGTATGGGCAGCAAAAAGTAGATAAATCTCCAGGGCAGGATGAAATGTATCTCAGGTTGTTGAGTGAGGCAGGGGAGAAAATAGCAGGGGCTTTGGAAATAACTTTCCATTCTTCTCCAGCTGCAGGAGAGGTGCTGGAGGACTGGAGGACAGCCAGTGTGGTACCTCAAGAAGTGAACAAGGGATAAACCAGGAAACGTCAGGCTAGTCAGTCTAAACTCTGTGTCAAAACATGTGGCAGATCAGGTTGGTGAACGGCTAGTGTCCAAAACATTGTCCCTCCTGCTCCTCAGTTGCTGCCTGAGCTGCTGTGCTTTTCCAGTGCCACACTGTTTAACTCTGACTCTCCAGCATGTGCAGATGTGTAGAATTTGATGCATCTTTTTAATGCAAAGGGAGATAGATTTTAAAAGAGATCTTATTGAATGATGGAGCAGGCTCGAGGGGCCAGATAGGTAGCATCTGCGGTGCAGGAGAATTGACGTTTCGAGTATAAGCCCTTCATCAGGAAGGATCTTTCTTCCTAATGGAAGGCTTCTCGAAATGACGACTCTCCTGCATCTCAGATGCTGCCTGACCAGCTGTGCTTTTCCAGCTCCACACTCTTCGACTCTAATCTCCAGCATCCGCAGTCCTCACATTCTCCTCAAGGGGTCAGATAGCCCTCTCCTGCTCCTATTTCTGATGTTCTTGTGTCTTCTTGGATTTCGGCAAAACTTTTGACCAGGTTCCACATGGGAGAACGATAGCAAAGGTGAGAGCTCATGGGATCCAAGGTAATTTGGGGTAAATTGGATGCATAATTTTCTGACTGGCAGGAAACAGAGGGTGATGGTCGAGGGGCATTTTTGTGACTGGAAGTGTGTGTCCTGGAGGATCCCACAGGGGTCACTGTTGGGGCCCTTGCTATTTGTGGTTTGTCATAAATGATTTAGACTTGAATGAAGAAGGGTTGATTAATATGGTCCCAGATGATAAACAAATAGTTGGGGTAATAAATATCGAGGAGGATAGCCTTAGACAACAAGAGGATCTATACGGGCTGGTCAGATAGACTGATCAGTAGCAAACAGTATTCAACATGGATAAGGGTGAGGTGATACACTTGGGCAGGACAGAAAAAGCAAAGTAAGACATAATGAGCAATAGGACTTAATACAGAGCAGTGAGGTTATGCTGGAACTGTATGAAAAATTGGTTAGGTCACAGCTAGAGAATTATGTGAAGTTCAGGAATCCACATTATGGGAGGGATCTGGAGAGGGTAAAGAGCAGATTTGCCAGGATGTTCCCTGGGCTAGAGAGTTTCAATTCTGAAGAGAATTTGGATAGATTGTTTTCTCCAGAGAGGAGGAGATTGAGAGGAGATCAGTGACCATGGGGCATTAATTTAAGGTACGGGGCAGGGCGATTGTTTTTATTCAATCATGAAACATGCATGTCACTGGCTGGCCAGCATTCATTGCCCATCCCTTGTTGATCTCTTGAGAAGATGGCGATGAGATGCCTTCTTAAACCGTTACAGTCCACGTGCTGGAGGTTGACCCATAATGCCTTTAGGGAGTGAATTCCAGGATTGTGACCGAACACGAGTGAAAGAGTGATGATATATTTCCAAGCCAGGATGGTGAGTGCCTTGGAGGGAATTTGCAGGTGGTGGTGTTCCCATTGATCTGCTGCCACTGAATGTTTAGCTGGATGCGGTCGTGGGTTGGGAAGGTGATGTCTCAGGATCTTTGATGAATGTTAGAGGTTTATCGGAGATGTGAGGGAAACCTTTTCACTCAGAGGATGGCGGCAATCTGGAAGTCATTGCTTTTAAGGGTGACACAGACATGAAACCCTCATAATGTTTAAGACCTGTTTAGGTGTGCACTTGCAATTTCGATGTATAAGGCATTGGGCAACTGCTCGATAATAGAATTGGAAAGGGTAGATGGTTGGTTTTGACCAGCATGGACTCAATGGGCCAAAGAGCCTTTTACTGTGCTCTACATCTCTATTACTCTATGATTAAGACCATTAGGGGTCTTGTGGTACAGTGGTAATGTCCCTCCTTCAAAGCCAGGAGGTCTCCGTGAAGTCCCACTTGATCCAGAGGTGTGTAATAATATCTCTAATCAAGGTGTTTGAAAAATATCTCCAGGAAAGTATTATTCACTTGAAATACCTGGCAATAGGCATCAAAGTGCCACATCTTAGCATGGTGAGGGGATGGTAAGTGGGTTGTGGAAGGGGGAGCATAAAAGGTATGCCTTAGCAAGAGGCACACTTTGAATTTAACTCCCAATAAGTTCCCTCATGTAAACTGTGATCCCCAATATCTCTGAGACACTGTGAACCGTGATTCTTTAAAATCATGGACCGACTGGATGTACATTGTGGAGGAGCAGGATGTGTTTCCCTCTGCAATGGAGGGGATTGGCTCAGAGTGCTGGGTGCAGGGTTTGTAACCTGACCCATGGGACTGTGGGAAAATTGGAAACCCTAGGATAGGGTTGGGAATCATGGAGCTGAAATGATTGAATGAAACGCCCGAAACGTTGATTCTCCTGCTCCTTGGATGCTGCCTGACCTGCTGCGCTTTTCCAGCAACACATTTTCAGCTCTGATCTCCAGCATCTGCAGTCCTCACTTTCTCCTTGGGAATCATGGAATCAGGAAACCCATGGGAAGGCATCTGAGACTTCCCGAGATGGAGAAAGTGGAAAGATCGTTTATGCTCTTCTTTTCTTGAGAACTTCAATCAAATCATCCCACACCTTCCAGTGTAACAGGATACAAACATAATTTGTGATCCCACACCTTGTAATTTAACTCTGTGAGACCTGATGTCATCATTCTGCACCACACTCTTTCTCAGGTCAGAATATCCTTCCCAAGGTGTGGTGCCCAGAACTGCTCATGAATTGAAAAAGAAATAAAATTAAAGATTATCCTTCTCACGTTCAAATTCTTCCACGGCATTGGGTCTGTCATCCTCATAAACTCACAGTATTTCCAAATCTGGCTCCTCCATATCCCTTCCTGTAAATGTAAACTCACCATAGTCCCAGAGGGCATCAGGCTGTTCTCTCATTAGAGAGGAAAAGCTGGGCAAACGTGAGGACTGCAGGTTCTGGAGATCAGAGTCTAGATTAAAGTGATGAAGGGCTTTTGCCCGAAATGTCGATTTTCCTGATCCTCGGATGCTGCCTGACCTGCTGTGCTTTTCCAGCACCATTCTATACTACACTCATTAGAGAGAGATGTGTGGTGGTGGTTTCACCGGACTGGAATAGTAACATCACTGGGGTCTAATTTTCAATCTCCAAGACTGTGAGAATTCCTGTCTAAACCTCTCCAACTCTCCTTCCCCCTCTTAAGTCACTCCTTAAGACATGCGTGTTGGAACACCACCTGTCCAAATAACTCGGAATATGGTTTGATGTCTGATTCTCCTGCAGTTCATTGAACATTTTCCAATGGTAAAGCTGTGATGTGAATCCATGATTCTGTATGATTCTTTGATTCTCGAGTCAGAAAGCGAATGCAGTAAGGCAGTTTCAGAGTGAATCCTGTTTGTATTACAGCTCAGCCTGACTCCTGTACCTATGCCAGCATCGTGTTTGACAGCAACAGAAAAGGTAACCAGCTACATACTTTTTTTCCCACATCGTGGGATTTCTAAACATTTAAAATACATCCTCCTCACTAACAGACTATTCTCTTTCAGTTCAAGGTGACAAGACTCTCCGGGTTGCTGATTCAGAAGAGAGTGAGTCAGGTTTGTCCTTTCCGAATCCTAATCCTAATTCTTTCTCCTATCCCAATCCCTGAAGCCCATTCTCCGATGTGTGGGACAGTGCTAGTTGGGCCTGGGTGATCCATTTCCTTGTTATTTGAGACCCCAACTTTGGGTGGCGCTATTATGGAGATTTGATCACATGACCTTAAAGCCCCATTCCCTCACCAGGATGCTGTTGTCATTGGCCCGTCGGTCTGTTCATCTTCATTAGGATGTTCCTTTACTCCACCAATCAGAAAGCAAACAGTCTCTCCACTATCCCATTGGATGACACTTGACTGTCTCTCAAAAAGCTTGTCTCTCCCAATGTATTTGTGAACGTCATAAAGAGAATGAGGGGGAAATGTACAACTGATGGAGTAAATATTTCCCTTTCCTGTAACTACTCTGATAGTGATGGGACTGATATTTGGGTAAATATGCCCCTTTCCTGTATTTACTTTTAAACTGAATTTATAATTATCATCAGCTCTGATTTCTGTCTCTTTCTAGCGGATGTAACCTATGCAGCTGTGGTGAAGACTCATTAGGAGCGAATAAGAACTGAACCTGTGTAACTGAGGTTGCATTGTTTCTCAGATCAAATTCAAGGAATGTCATGGAACTTACCAGCTCAGAAACTTGGCATTATTATTCTTCAAAAGTGTTTTTTAATTTAAAAAAAAAATTGTACCTTTTTTTCTTAGTGTATTTTTAAGTGTTTATGGGATACTGCACACTTTTGAAAGCAAGTAACCTGACACTCATTGTAAGTGTTGTTTACACAGCTGCTGGGTCAGACAGCAGCAGAAGAAGGTGCAGACGAACTGGAGACATGGACAAGTGGCGATTCAGCCAGAAACAACTATGTGATTGGTTCCCAGATAATTGAACAATTTGTGGATATGAACATGACAGGGAGAAGCCATCCGACCTCCACTTTCTGAGGAACTGTTCATCATCTGTAGCACAGTGGCACAGTAGGCGGCACGGTGGCACAGTGGTTAGCACTGCTGCCTCACAGCGCCAGAGACCCGGGTTCAATTCCCGACTCAGGCGACAGACTGTGTGGAGTTTGCACGTTCTCCCCGTGTCTGCGTGGGTTTCCTTCGGGTACTCCGGTTTCCTCCCACAGTCCAAAAGATGTGCGGGTCAGGTGAATTGGCCATGCTAAATTGCCCGTAGTGTTAGATAAGGGGTAAATGTAGGGGAATGGGTGGGTTGCGCTTCGGCGGGTCGGTGTGGACTTGTTGGGCCGAAGGGCCTGTTTCCACACTGTAAGTAATCTAATCTAATCTAATCAGCTCTGTTCCCGGCAGGAAAAGCTACTTTAAATCTGAGGATAACCAGCTGATTGTCTTTTCCTTCAGCAGTTGCAGTAAGTTCTGACCTTTAATGAGTAAGTCAGACCTTTTATAAGCCACACACTGTATCTCTAGTAAACCAGTGACAGCATCTGGAGAAGCAGCATTCTGATCAGCACAAGAATCATCTCAGCGGATCCTGCAAACAGGGATTGGCGAAACTGTTTTCTGTGTGTTCCTTCCACTTTAGTTTCTGTCTGTGTGTCTGTGTCTGTGTGTGCACACACACGCGTGTGTGTGTGTGCACGCGCGTGTGTGTGTTTCTGTGTGTGTACAATATGTGCTTGCTTTTAAGGGGACTTGGTTCATGAGCATCTTAGAGTTTTAACTCATGTTGTTATAGCTCAATGGTCCATCATTTTTCTGTGGAATTAGAGTCTATTTATGTGTGATAAATAGTAATCCTTGTGAAATCCAGAAACCTAGTCTGTGCCTTCTGTCATCTTTAGTCTAAAACTCAGGAGAATGTTATGGACTTCTATAAAAACTAACTTTTGTGACAACTCAGGGAATAATGCAACTTGATTTTAAACATGCTACCTCAGTGAGGCAGAACAGTATCCATCCATATGTAATAGACCTCACTTGGAATATTGTGTCCAGTTCTGGTCGCCCTGCTATAGTAAAGATACAGAGAGTTGGGAGAGGGTGCAAAGGAGGTTTACCAGGATGCTGCCTGGACTGGAGAGCTGGCCTTATGAAGAAAGATTGAATAAATTCGGACTTTTCTCTCTGGAGAGGAGGAAGAAGATGAGACCTGATCAAGGTGTACAGAATAATGAGAGGAATAGATAGAGGCAATAGCCAGAGAATTTTCCCCTGGGCAGGATTGACTGGTACGAGGGGTCATAGTTTGAAGATATTAGGAGGAAGGTATAAAGGAGACGTCAGAGGCAGGTTCTTTATGCAGAGAGTTGTGAATGTATGGAATGCATTGCCAGCTGTGATGGTGGAAGCAGAGTCATTGGGGACTTGCCTTAAAGGGTCAGTTTCAAGTACCCTACCACACAGAGTGCACAACAGGGGGGTAACCACAGGATGTCTACACTGGTCTAAACTACTTAACTGAACAAAGAATTCTCAAGTGCTTGTATTAATAGGTGAGCTTAAATATTTTACAAATAAAAACAAACAAACTATCCCAACCACTGAAAGCGGCAATGAATTGATAAGTGCATCCTGGATTATTTGATGTGATGAAATAGCTCTTGCTTGTGGTCCGTGGTTACCCTGGGGAGAGATCTGTTGTTATCCTTGTTTAATAGCTGAACTGTTTTGACACAATACAATGGATATGCTCAGGATGTAGATGACCTCCCCCTCCTCCACTTTTTTTTTAAACAAAAACAGAACATGGTAATGTGAATCCCAGGTGGAATGTTAGATTGGGGTTAGAGGCCTATTAGGCTCCAACCTTGGTTTCTAGCGGTAGAGGTTAGGACTGTTTAAATGACCTGACCATGATGTGGTTAGGAGAAAAACAAAATCTGAGACAAGGTGGTCATGAAGACCAATGTTTCAAAGACGAGTGAATGTGTCGGGGCTTGCAAGAGATCAATCATTGAAATATAAACGAAAGTGAAGCTGGCCTGACTGACAGAGACCAGTTTAAATGTGGGTCATAGAGATGAAGGTGAGGGTACCATGAAGAATCTGACTTGGAGATTCTATCCAATGAGCAGAAAATTGAAGAATTATAACTTGGTTAAATTCCTCAGCGTGCAGAGGAATAAAGCTGGAAGAGGTGTGAGCTGCATGAGAGTTTTGATCACCAGAAACAGTTGCACCTTCCCTTGAGTGGCTATCAGGAGCTGTTTCTTCACTTGGATCATTGAATCAGTGCATTTGTCAAAGAGACACCAAACAGAGAGTCTGAATCCTCTGTCTCTGGGGTGTCTGTATCAAATCCTCCCTGTTCTCCTGTTGGTGTGCTATCCGTCCCCCTATTGGAGAAAGATGGAATTGCCACCTGGAAGTTTGCATTAGTTTTGTTTAATCTGTAATTCTCTGGGTTCCCAGACATGGGCCTTGCCATGCCCCCTATTGGAGACATCTGGAATTACCGTCTGGGAGTCTGAGCTCGCCTGCTCTGGGTGTCCCTGTTGGTATACTGTCACTCCCCCTTTTGGAGTCATCAGGAACTGCTGCCTGACAGTCTGAGTGAGTCTGTTCTGAGTGAGTCTTCTGTCCATGGTGTGGGGATACCGTTAAGTATCTGAGTTGGGTGGTATCTCCTCACCATGAGGACAAATGGAAGCACTGTCTCCTAGGTTTTGTTATTCTGTTGCACATTCAGTCTGCGGTTCATTCTGCCTGTGATCCCACTGGATTGGGGGTGGTAAGTGATGTGGAATTCCTGTTTGATACCAAACATGGTCATCACATTTTGCATTACTTGGCTGGTGAAATGGGGTTCCCTGATCTGACTCGATACTGCAGGGTAAACCCCATCTCGTGAACACCTGTTGTGTGAGGATCTGGCCTGTTGTTCTCACTGTGTTTGCCCCAATGGGAAATGCATCGATCCGTTTTGTAAAAGTGTCGATGATGTCATGGATGTAGGTGTATCTGTTTTCACATGGAGGCAGGGCACCTATAGAGTCAACTTGGAGGTTTGTCCAGGGCCCTTCCACTGGACGTGTGTGCCAACACAGTTCTTCAAGTGTTCTGTCACAGCCTCGATTCCCTGGTGCCCATGCCATCATGGAATTAGTAAATAATGTGGTTCCTGTCCTGAGTCAGGACTACATATACTCCTGCCTTTTCGACTAACCCATCATGTACTTGCAGGGAATCTTTCCACATAGCTTAGGCATCTGGATAAATCCCTGCCACAATCTGTTTTAACGGGTCATCACGATGTTGCTCTTGTCGAAGGTCTTCTACGTTAGTCTGACTTACAGTAACTGCATTGGCCTGCTCACCTATAGGTAACTGCCACAATTTTCCAACATGAGCAACATTTTATGGAGAATTCACCTGCTCTGTAGTTACCTTCTGGGATGTCTTGTGGTGGTGTTTAACTTTAATTATACTGTATTGCCTTCCACGGGCAGACTGCAGTCCATACTGTAATAAAGGAGGCTGTTGGTAGTGATTTCCCATTGGGAGAAATTAAACCTTTGCTTCCCAGAGTGGTAAGAATTCAGTGAGGTTGTTGCACACACACATACTGTTGGAAAATATATCTGTGGGTGGAGGAACAGGTTGGAGTGGCTAACTACATAAGCCACAGCTGTTAGTTCCACAGCCTGGGCACTGAGTTGGCTAATTGAAACAATAGCTGTCCCTGAGTGTTGGTCATGTGTATCCCACAGCCGGTGATCCACATGCCATCCTGTCCAGTGGAGGCTCCACCTACATAAATTCCGATGGCTGTGTCTGCTTGGTTATTCTCTTGTCTCATCCCTAACCGTTTTCCCAGCTGTTTGGGTCAGAAAAGTGCCAGTGGGGTGTTTTGTGGCTATGATTTGGCAGTCATGTGGGTCTCCTCCATAATTCAGGCCATCAGCTAGGAAGCTAGGCACCTTGGTACGTTTGACCGTGATGTCCCGACTCTGAAGCAGTGGAGTTCATTGCGTGGCTCGAATCTGTCTCACTGAGCCATCTTTGATTGGGCTGTCCAGCAGGAGCTGGTTTGGTGTATGTTCAGTCAGTATGGTCAGTGGGTTTAAACCAATAATGTAGTCAAAGTATTGGCCTGCCCAAAAGACTGTGTGGTGGTGCCATTCCCACATGGAAAGCCCTTGCTCCACGGGCTGTAGGACCCTGGAGACATAAGCCCCTGGCCCTTGCCTACCGTGTCACTCTTGCAGTGGAACAGCAGCTATCGTCTGGTCTGTGGCTGCAGCTTCGAGGGCGTATGGTAAATCAGGGTTGGGAACTAGTCAGGCAGGAGCTGTTGTGAGGGCGTGTTGTAACTCAGTTACTCCTCTGTGTGTTGAGGTGTCCAATTCCAGGCAGCGTCCTTTATCAGTAACTCTGAGACTGGGGCTGCTTTGATGGTGAACCCATCAATGTGGTTTCTGCACTATCCCACTAACCCAAGGAAGGATCAAAGTGCACGACCATCTCGGGGGAGTGGGAGTCGTTCTATGGTCTCTAATCGCTTTTAGTCTATTTCCCTTTTCCTGTGGGTGATTATCATTCACAAGGATGTGACCCTAGGCTGTAGAATTTGTGTCTTTTTCAGATTAATTTTGCAATCCTAGCCTGTGTAACAGATCGAGTAATTCACCTCGGAGCTGAATGTGCTCCTCCTTTGTTTCTGTTTACACAAGTCGGTCGTGTACATATTGTATGAGGCAAAAGTGAGGCCTGCAGATGCTGGAAACTAGAGTTTAGATCAGAGTGGTGCTGGAAAAGCACAGCAGGTCAGGCAGCATCTGAGGAGTAGGAAAATCGACAATTTGGGCAAAAGCCCTTCATCAGGAATATCTCAGCCAGTAGCCTCCTCCAAATAAGGGTACTGGGCACCTCCATGTCGATTGAATTACTCCCTGCTCCCAATTGTCCCGAGGGTGACATTCCATTGTCCCATTCAAGTCCAGCTTCAGGTGTGTATTGCAGGGTCTGTAGCTGTCAGGTTTGTTTGTAAACCGTCTGTGAGCAGCTGTAGCCTGTCTGGATCCTGCAGCGTGTGGATTAGCACAGTCACTTTAGTCAAGGCTGGGTTTGATTTCCCAGCATGCTTTAATCATTGTCCATCTTTTGCAACGCCATGCTAAGTTTGTTATTTACACCATTTATCGCACCCCTCTTTGTTCTTCCTATCATGATGTGTCACTTCACTCTTCCCAGTGTTAACTTTCATTTGGCTGGCCATTTCACCAGCCTATATGCCCCAGAGCCTGTCAGCACTTTCCTCACTCTTCACTGGGTTTTTGAATTTTGTTTCATCTGCAAACATTGGAGTTTGTCCTGTATCCCTGAGTGCAGATCATTCACAAAGATCAAGAAGAGAATTATATCACCAGTGCTGCACACTTCCCTCCCGTCTGAAATAAAACCACAGACCACAGCGCTCTGCTTCCTGGCCCAAAGCCAATTCCCAAACCACACAGCCAGTAACTTTGAACCTCATCTGCTTCAATTTCAAGAAGATATGTACATCGTACTTCACAGCAGGGGCAAGCCCTATGGCCCATCGAGTTTTATCCACAATTCATTAAGACCATAACTGATCTGGTTCTGGCTCAGTTCTGCTCTCCTCCCTTGTCCCCACTACTCTCGATAAGGCCAAAGGCTGGTAGTCAGACAGCATGTGTTAGCACCGAGGCTACAGGGATGAGAGGGATTGGTGGGAGGGGATGGAGTCATTTGTTGACACAAATAGTGAATGAGTTTCATCCTTTGTGTTTTGAATCCACCCAGGATCACAGCTCTCTCCATGATGTCCATCACTCCTCAGGCAGCTGCTCTCACCACACCCTGAGACCCACACAGTGCTATGTGCCATCGTATACACACTCTTGACCTCTCTCTCCATCAGCATCCGTTCACACTGTCTCAAAGCTGTCCACAGCCCCAGGTTCGACATCATTCTCTGGCTCGTTCAACAGATAACATGAAACTTTTTCTCTTCCTTTCAGGCAATAACACAAGCTGCAACAATTCAGAGTTACCCCCACCCCTCTGGAACCTTCCTCCACCCACTGTCCCACTTGTCTCTCCCCATTGTCCTACCTCCACCTCTTGTTGGACATTTACTATCCCTTCTCCGATGCTGAATGTTCTGTACTCAGCAAAGGTCTCAGTTTTAATCACTTTGCACTCCCACCTCACCAGAGCTCCATCTTCTTCAATAACCTGCGATCGAGACAAGGTGGGTCAGTCACAGAAACCCGTCAAATAACAGTCAGGGAGCTGCAGGGACAGTGAAACGACACGGGGACACACCCAGAGAGTGATACCCTTCTCAAGGCTCATCATCTGAGTCGAATCCTGCAAAGCTAACTCCGTGTCTCTCTCCACAGATGCTGTTAGAGCTGCTGAGTTTCTCCAGCTTTGTCTGATTTTATTTTTTGATTTCCAGCATCCACAGGATGTGGTTTCTGGATTACTCAAACGACAGATGTTCTCTTCAGGTTTTTTGTCTCTTACTCATCCGTGCACAATCATGAGAAATGCCACCCCACAATCACTTCGCCAGCCTGGCTGCTGTGAGGAAGGGGGCAGAGTTGGTCAGGCGGTGGTGCCTGGACACACTGACCATTTCCTGCAGAGTGTCAGCTGTATCTCACCCAAGTGTAAACCAACAACATCCCCGGGGTAAAAGCTGAAGGAACTACAAACCCTGGAAATCCGAAACAAAAACAAATAGTTGGAAAAGCTCTGGCAGCATCTGTGGAGAGAAATCAGAGTGAAGGATTCAGGTCCAGTCAGGCCTTGCTCTGTGGTGGAATTGGCAGCACCGTCAGGCTTGTTCAGTCAGAGCAATGCACAGACTCCTTCCCACTGTGGGACCACTGAACTGATGCTTTGACCAAGCTGAAATTCCCGAGGTTAGGCAGTGAATGTGGAATCTCCATCTCCAAATCCAGAATGTGGCGCAATACTCCCCACTCCCACCTCACCGAAGTTCAGACACGACATGATGTGGGATACGAAGCACAAACAAATCAGCCAAGATCTTCCTGAATGTTGGAGCAGGCTTGAGGGGCTGAATGGTTTACCCCTGCCCCAATTTCTTCTGGTCATGTGTTTCATTCGGGGTAGGACCACACAGACTATCCAAAACATTCATGAGAAATGTGATTGGAGCAGGGAGGATATTGGAAGGTAGGAGAGAGTTGAGGTGAGGCAGGAGCAAATATTAGAGGGTGCAGGGAATGAGAAGATGGTGAGAACAGATTCAGTAGTTTTCATATCCTTGCGAGGCACGTGGGTCTCACAGGCAAGGCCAGCGTTTGTTGCCCATCCCTGAACACCCTTGAAGTGAGAGGCTTGCTTGGCCATTTCAGAGGGCAGCAGGTCAGAGTCAGACACATTGCATTCAATCGCTCCAAAAAGGACACACTGAGGTTTGAAATGAGGATTTGAAGTCACCTGTTGTGCCGATAGGGTAAAGGTGGTAGATTTGCTTCCCTGAAGGACATTAATGAAACAGGTTCTATCTTTAAACAACAATCGATGTTAATTCAGATGGTCACCATCACAGAGATGAGTTTATGCTTCCAGATTTAATAATTAAAAGTAAATTCTACAAGTTGCCATGGTGAAAATTGAACCCCTCTCCCCCGAGCATGAACCCGACCCTCAGGTTCCCCACTGGGAGTCATTTGAGATGTGTGACACCCAACTGGACTGTTTTCCTTGACCCATACCAAAGCAGCAGACAGACTGGCCGTGAACAGCTCGAGGCAGCAAGGACCGGGCTGAGCCAATTACTCAGCCAGATGATTCAGGGAATCGGAAATGGTTATTGTCCAAGAATCCATCCAGGGTCAGGGACTGAGGAGATTTCCATCTCCATCGCTCAGATAATAATTTAAAGAGCCTGGTCAGCTCCCTTCATGGAAACCCATTGGTTGTGGGATCGCTTAGGTCCGTCTACCACTTGCTGCTTGTACTGTTTGGTACACAAGTACACCTGTATGGTCACTTCTCCAGACGAACACCTCAGTTTTAGGTGTGGCTGTTGCTGCTTGTGACATGCCCTCCTATACTCTCCAGTGAACCTGAAGTAATCCCCTGGCTAAATGGTAATGGCTGAGTGAGGGAGATGCCGGACTATGAGGTTACAGGTGTGCTGGAGTACAATGTTGCTGCTGCTGATGGCCCACAGTGTCTCATGGATGTGCAGGCAGGAGTTGCTAGATCTGTTTAAAACCTGTCGCATTTAGCATGGTGATAGAGTCACACAACATGTAGGAGAGGACCTTTTGTCAGAAAACACACACAGACACACACACATAGACACACACACACAAACACACACACACACACACACAGACACACACATATACATACACACACACAGACACACACACCCACCCACACACACACACTCCCACACACAGACACACACACACACAGAATCACACACACCCACACACACAGACACACATACACACCCACAGACACACGCACACATACCCCCACACACAGACACACACACATACACAGACACACACACACACACCAACATACACACAGACACACGCACGAACCCACATGCAGACACACACACAGACACACACACACAAACTAAGCTCTGGTCTTTGGGGAGGGGGAAACCACTTGAAACAGTTTCAATGGTCCTCTGTTCACAAGACCTGCTGAGATGATCCTTGTGCTGATCAGAATGCTGATCGTTGTTCTTCCTTCTCCAGGTCAGCACCTGGAATAATTTGTTTTGAAAGTCTGTAATAAACAGAAATCAGAGCAGCTCAGAATTATAATTTCAGTTTGAGGGGAATTACCTGAAAGGGGAACATTTACCTCAACAATTGTACATTTATTTTATTAATTGATAGGATGGGTGTATCACGGGCCAGGCCAGCACTTATTGCCCATCCATAGTTGCCCAGAGAGCAACCAAAACCTAACCATACCGCGGTGGGTCTGGAGTTACATGTTGGCAGAAGTGGGTACTGCAGATGTTGGAGATTAGAGTCAAGATGAGAGTGGTGCTGGAAAAGCACAGCAGGTCAGGCAGCATCTGAAAAGCAGGCAAAAGCCTTTCATCAGGAACTCATCAGGAATCACATGGAGGCCGGTCCCTGTAAGGATGGCATTTACTGTCCATAAGGACATTACTGACCCAGACGGGTATTTCCTGACAAGTGGTAATGAGTTTGTAGTCACTATTAGACTCTTAATTCCAGATTGTTTTGTATATAAATTCCACCATTCCCTGTGGAATGATTCAATTCTAGTTCCCCAGAACATTACCTGGTTCTCTGGATTAACCATCCAGCCAATTTGCCATGATGCCCTCACATCCTCTTTTCCCTCATTCTCTTCCTGACCGGGATAAACATACTGGGAGAGACAAACTGTTGACCGACGGTCAAGTACCATCTAATAGGATAGGGGAGAATCTGTTTGCCTTCTGATTGGTGCAGAAAACCAACACCCCAATGAAGATGGGCAGGTTGGCAGACCAATGCTAGAGCACTGGGATGAGGAGGTGGGGCTTGGAAGTCATGGGATCAACCCCCAGTGATCTGACTGAACAGCATTAGAGATGCCAGGAACAAGGAACTATATCACACAGCCCCAACTGGTTCTATCCAATACATGGGAGAGTGGGATCCTGGAGCCTGGGAGCAGGTGGAGTGTCAGAGAAAAAGGGAGAGGAAATTAGAACTGGTGTTGAAATGAAAGACTGATTCACTCACGTCTGAATAAGCAACTCAGAGAGTCTTGCTGTTTGAACTGAAGGAGAATTGTTGTTATTGAGGAGGATTACTTTTAAACATTTAGATTCATCACAAAATGGAATAGTATATAAAATATGCTGAAGAACAATTATCGTCACTTACCATTTTCTGCTCCTGTGCCTTCCCTTTCCAGCCTGTTCAGTGTGAGGAGAAATACAGTTACCCCAACATCCTTCCCTTCAGTATGAGGGTAATTACTATGAGAGGAGCATTTACCCCAACATCCTTCCCTTCGGTGTGAGAGTAATTACTGGGAGGAGAGCATTTGCTCCAACATCCTTCCCTGCAGTGTGGTGGTGATTACTGTGAGGGGAGTATTTACCCCAACGTCCTTCCCTTCAGTGTGAGGGTAATTACTCTGAGGGGAGCATTTACCCCATCATCAACCCCTTTCACTCTGAGGGTAATTATAGAAAAGAGGAACATTAAATGCAATGTTCTGGGACAAAATTAACTGGTACTTAGGGTCACAGAGTCATACAGCACAGAAACAGACCCTTTAGCCTAACATGGAGAAAGTGAGGACTGCAGATGCTGGAGATCAGAGCTAAATAATGTGTTGCTGCGCTTTTCCAGCAACACATTTTTCAGCTTGAGCCTAACATGTCCATTCCAGTAAGTTTTCCCCAACTGAACCAGTCCCATTTTCCTGTGTTTGACCCATATCTCTCTCACCCTCTCCGAACCATGTACCGGTCCAAAATGTCTTTTAATTTGGTGGCTGTGAGGTGGGTCTTTCATCAGAGTGAACCCACTGGTGCGTCAATAGTGAGTGAATCCACTCCAACACTCTGAGCAAGTGAATGGTCTCTCCCCATTATGAACATGTTGGTGTGCAGTGAGGTGAGATGATTGCCTGAACCCTGTCCCACAGTGAGACCACCAGAGCAGTCTCTCCCCAGTGCGAACGTGGTGATGGATCATCCGATGGTGAATACATTTATTGCTTTTCCCACAGTCTGAACTTTTAAAAGCTTCTTAATGTAGTGAATGTGCTGGTGTCTCAGCAGCTGGGATGATTGAGTGTATCCCTTGCCATACTCTGTGTGGGTGAACGGCCTCTCCCCAGTGTGAACTCACTGATGTACAGTCAGCTGGGATGATCGCCTGAACCCAGTTCCACAGTGAGAACACTTGAATGGTCTCCTGAATCATCCCCATCAGTGAACACACATTAATGGGACATCAGTTCTCCAGGAGGTTTACAGCATTGCCTCCATCCTGAATATTTATAAGGTCTCTCCCCGTGTGAACTCTCCGGTGCCTCCAGACAGACATATACAAAATGTTGAATAAAGTCTTCAGTGCTTGATGTGATGTAGATTTAATGAGTGATTTGTGTGAATGAGAGGGTTTTTATATGGTGAAGCCGACAACAGATACTTTGAGTTTTATTTTATTTCATCTCAGCGTGGCTCTTGAAGGCCAGTTGTGATGGAGCTGAGTGAGTTGTTCAGGAAGAAGACCATACGACACAGGAACTGAAGTGGGCTATTCATCCCATCAGGGTCTCGCAGGTACAGTGCTGCTGTGACTGAGGGGTTGGGAGGATATGAAATGGGAACCATTCACAAACAGGAAACTCCGAACAGACATGTGGCTGTCACTCCTTTTACCAGGATACGAATATCGATGTCCTTCCCCTGTGGAAGCAAATGCTTTCCTTTTTGTCTGAGAGAAAAGATGTCAGATGTTGGTGTGACTGTGTGTGTTCCAAAGTATTCACTAACCAGATTAGACCATCCTGGAGCATGTGCTGACTCTGTGTCCCCCACCTGCAGAAGGTGCTGGGCTGGGTTTCACCAGCAATTTCTGTTTTTGTTTCTGATTTCCAGCATCCACCGCTCTTTGTCATTTTTCGATTCCCTGCGGCGAGTGTTTGTATTTCAGACTGGAGGGACGTGTGCTGAAACAAGGCTCTTTTTGAGCTGTGTGTATGACCTGGACTCAAGTGGACAGGACAGAATTTCAGTACTTGCAGGAAATATGAAGATCCAAAGTGTAGTGTAATGGACCAGATCAAACCACCTCAAAACATATCAAGGAGATAGCTTTGATCCTAACTTTTTTCTTGTTTAAATGCAAGTTCAAGGCATTGCACTCGAGATGTGATTCCATTGGTCAAACTATTCACCTTTAAACAAAACTCAATTTATTCTGACACCACAATTTAAATACAAATGAGAAAAAGAATTGGCATTACTTTACCTTTCATAAAATACTTAACAAAATAATATATTATTTAACAACTGCTCATCAACTGCTCCAATACAGCAGCATCACATAAGCACACACTTGGCAAAGGTAACGTCAACAAAGCAGACCTCCTACACTTGCAGAGATGAGATTGGAGCAGGTGGGATATTGGTTACGAGGGGAGGGTCAAAGGGAAATAAGGGTAGAGAGAGTGAAGTGAAGCAGGGCCAGGTGTTAGAGGGTGCAGGGACTGAGCAGAGAGTGAGAACAGATAAGGTAGATTTTTTAAATTCAATCAAGGCATGTGGGTCTCGCTGGCAAGGCCAGTATTTGTTCCCCATCCCTAACTGTCCTTGAACTGAGAGGCTTGCTTGGCCATTTCAGAGACAAGGACAGAGTCAGACACATTGCATTCAATCTGTCCTCAAAGGTCACACTGAAGTTTGAAGTGGGATCTGAAGTCACCTGGAGGGCAGATGAGGGAAAGATGGTGGATTTGTTTCCCTGAAGGACATTAGTGAAACAGGGTTTTTTTTGAGCAAGAAATGATGATAATTCAGATGGCCACCATCAGGAAGAACAAGGCTTCAATCCCAGATTTATTAATTAAATTCCACATCTTGCCATGGTGAGGATTGAACCCCATTTCCCCAGAGCATAAACCTGATCTTCAGGGTCCCCTCAACAGCCCAGCTATGGGAGTCATTTGGGATGTGTGACTGGACTCTTTTCCTTGATCCATACAGACCGGCCATAAACAGTTCGAAACAGCAAGGAACGGGCCTGACGATTCAGAAAATCAGAAATGGTTATTGTTCAAGAATCCATCTAGAGCCAGTGACTGAGGAAAGGAGTTTTAATCTTCATTGCTCAGATAATAATCTAAAGAAACCAATCAGATCCCTTTCTGGAATGTTATGAAACAGGGATAACAAGCCAAACCAAACCCACCTCACTATCACTGGATACACAACACAATGAAAAGAAAACAGTCAATGATCCTCAAAATTCCTGAATGATTCTGACTGAGACATAACAAAGAACACATCTTGGACACCAAGTCTACAATTTTAATGAAAATTAACAATTCATTCTGAAGAACAAAACTGAGCACAGATAAACTAAAAGGCAATAGCATGTTTTGAGTCAATTTGTAGTTCAGGTTGAGGTTCTGGATGTAGATTTGTTATCTGAGCAAACCAATACCCAAACTATAAGGTAATCTAATTAATATCTACCACCTAAGCCCAATCTTCATTGATTATAAACATCCAATCAGACATCTGTCACAAATATGTGTGCGCACATACACACACATGCGGAGTTAAGATAAATGAGAAAAATAAAAGAATTGTGATTTTCCAGTTTGATGACCATTTTACTGATAAACGTCAGGCCTTCATGAAATCCTTGGATGATGAGTTCTCTTACAGGAACATTGGTGTACGTCTTGCTTGAATTCCAGAGTCACTGGTCAATACAGACCGCTTCTGCAGATAGAGCTATAGATTCATGGAGTCCTAAAGCACGGGGACAGGACCTTTGCCCCAAAATGGTCCATGCCCACCAAAATGTCTGTCCACACTCACCCCATTTCCCCTCACTTGGCCCATATCCTTCTAACCCTTTCCTGGACACGTATTTACCCAAATGCCTTTTAAATGTTGATAATGTATCCAGCTCAACTACTTCCGCTGGCAATTCATTGCAGATAACACTAAGATTGGTGGAGTAGCAAATAGTGAAAGGGACTGTCAGAGAATTCAGCAGAATATAAATAAATTTGAGAGTTGAGCAGAGAAATGGCAGGTGGAGTTTAATCGACGCAAATGTGAGGTGATGCATTTTGGAAGATCCAATTCAAGAGCAAACATTATGGTAAATGGACAAGCCCTGCTGAAAATTAATGCACAGAGAGATCTGGGTGTTCAGATCCATTGATCCCTGAAGGTTACAATGCAGTTCGATAGAGTGCTCGAGAAGGTATACAGCATGGTTTCCTTTATCAGGCGGGGTATTGAGTACAGGAGTTGGTAGGTCATGTTATGGTTGTATAAGATTTTGGTTCCGCCATGTTTGAAATCTTATGTACCCATCTGGTCACCACGTAACCAAAAGGATGTGGATGCTTTGGAGAGGGTGCAAATGAGGTTCACCAGGATATTATCTGGTATAATGGGATGATGGCTATGAAAAGAGGTTGCGCCGATTAGGATTATTTTCGTTAGGAAGACAGAGGTTGAGGGGCACCTGATTGAGGTCTACAAAATCATGAGAGGTAAGACAGGGTGGATAGCAAGAAGCTTTTTCCCGGAGTGGGGTCTCAGTTACGAGGGGTCATGAGTTCAAAGTGACAGGGGAAAGGTTTTTTTGTTGGAAATTGATGAGACTCACAGTTGGTGTGTTCCTCCCAGATGCCAGGGTCCATGATGTCTTGGATCGTATCTTTGGGGTCCTGAAGGGAGAGGGTGACCAGCCGCAAGTCGTGGTCCATGTAGGTACCGACAACATAGGTAGAAAGAGAGATAGGGATGTAAGGCAGGATTTCAGGGAGCTAGGGTGGAAGCTGAGAGCTAGAACAAACAGAGTTGTTATCTCTGGTTTGTTTCCCGTGCCACATGATAGCGAGGCAAGGAATACAGAGAGATATCAGTTGAACATAGATGGTGTAGGAGGGAGGGTTTCAGGTACTTGGACAATTGGGGCTCATTCTGGGGAAGGTGCGACTTGCACAAACAGGATGGTCTTCACTTGAACCAGAGGGGTACTAATATCCCAGGTGGAAAATTTGCTGGTGCTAATCGGGTGGGTTTAAACAGAGGGATGGGAACCTGAGGTGTAGTTCCAGTAGACAGGAGGATGAGAGTAGGGAGGACAGGGACAGGATTTCATGGTCACAGGAGTGTGCTGGCAGACATCAAGCTGGTTTGAAGTGTGTCTACTTCAATGCCAGGAGTATGCGGAATACAGTAGGTGAGCTTGCAGCATTGATGAGTACCTGGGATTTCGATGTTGTGGCCCTTTTGGATACATGGATAGACCAGGGTGAGGAATGGATATTGCAGGTTTTCAGGATTCAGATCATTCATTAAGAACAGGCAAGGCGGTAAAAGAGGGGGAGGTGTAGCCTTGTTCATCAAGGAAAGTATAATGGTAGCTGAAAGAACTTTTGACACCATACTACTCCTGAGGTAGTTTGGGCTGAGGTTAGAAACAGGAGAGGAGAGGTCACACTGCTGGGAGTTTTTTTTATAGGCCTCTGCAGAGATCCAGGGAGGTGGAGGAGAGGATTGGCAAAATGATTCTGAGTAGGAGTGAAAGGAACAGGATGATCATTATGGGGACTTTAATTTCCCCAACATTGACTGGAAATGCTATAACTCTAGTACTTCGGTTGGATCAGCTTTTGTCCAATGTGTACAGCAGGGTTTCCTGACACAGTATGTCGAGGGGCCGACAAGAGGGGAGGCCACACTGGATCTGGTGCTTGGTAATGAACCAGGCCAGGTGTTTGATTTAGTTGTAAGTGAGCACTTTGGAGAGAGTGACCATAATTCAGTTATGCTTAGTTTAACGATGGAAAGGGATAGGTACATGCCACAAGTCAAGGGGCAAGGGCAATAAGAACACGATTAGTCAAGAATTAGGATGCAGAGAATGGGTTATCAAAATGCAGGGGATGGGGACAATGGAAATATGGAACTGGTTTAAGGATCAGATATTGCGTGTCCTTGATAGGTATGTCCCTGTCAGGCAGGGAGGAAGTTGTAAGGTAAGGGAACCGTGGTTTACTGCGGAAATTGCATCTCTTGTTAAGTGTAAAAAGGAAGTTTATATGTTGATGAGACAAGATGGTTCAGATGAAGCGATGGTGAGATTAGCTAGGAAGGATTCAAAGAGAATTAAGAAGAGCAAAGAGGGGACATGAGCAGTTTTTAGCAGGTAGAATAAAGGAAAACCCTAAATCTTTCTATAGATGTGTGAGGAATAAAAGGATGACTAGGGTAGGAATAGGACCAGTCAAAGACAGAAGTGGGAAGTTGAGTGTGGACACTGTGAAGATCAGAGATGTGCTAAATGAACATTTCTCATCGGTTTTCACTCAGGAAAAGGAGAACATTGTAGAGGAGATGAATGAGATACAAGATCAATTCTAGACAAGTCCCCCTGGGCTGGATGGAATTCTCTGGGAAGTTATGGAGGAGATAGCAGAAGCTTTGGCTTTGATATTCAAGTCATCATTGTCAACAGGTTTAGTACCAGAGGACTGGAGGATTGCAAATGTTGTGCCCTTGTTCAAGGAGGGCAAGAGGGATGACCAGGTAATTATGGACCAGTGAGTCTCACTTCTGTTGTAGGAAAGGTTTTGGAAAAGATTATAAAAGATAAGATTTATAATCATCTAGCTAGCAACAATTTGATTTCAGATCGTCAACATAGTTTTGTCAAGGGCAGGTCGTGTCTCACATTGAGTGTTTTGAGAAGGTGACCAAGCATGCAGGTGAGGGTAGGGCAGTTGACGTGGTATACATGGACTTCAGTAAATCCTTTGATAAGGGCTGTTGGAGAAAATGCAGAGGCATGGGATTGAGGGTGATTTAGCAGTTTGAATTAGAAACTAGCTTTCTGAAAGGAGGCAATGAGTGATGGTTGATGGAAAATATTTAGCCTGGCGTCCAGTTACTCGTAGTGTGCCCCAATGATCTGTTTTGGGACCACTGCTGTTTGTCATTTTTATAATTTGGAGATGCCGGTGTTGGACTGGGGTGTACAAAGTTAAAAATCACACAACACCAGGTTATAGTCCAACAGGTTTAATTGGAAGTCATTTTTATAAATGACTTGGATGCAGGCATAGGTGGATGGGTGAGTAAGTTTACAGATGAAGTTGGTGGAGTGGTGAACAGTGTGGAAGAATGCTACAGGTTGCAGGGGGACTTGGATAAACTGCAGAACTGGGCTGACAGGTGACAAATGGGGTTCAATGCAGCAAAATGTGAGGTGATTCACATAGGGAAGAATAACAAGAGGGCAGAGTACTGAGTCAATGGAAAGATTCTTGGTAGTGTGGATGTGCAGAGGGATCTTGGAGTCCATGTACATAGATCCCTGAAAGTTGCCACCCAGATTGATTGTGCTGTTAAGAAGGCATTCCGTGTGTTAGGTTTCATTGGTAGAGGGATTGAGTTCTGGAGCTGCAATGTCATGTTGCAACTATACAAAATGCTAGTGCAGCTGCACTTGGAATATTGTGTACAGTTCTGGTCGCCCCATTACAGGAAGGATGTGGAAGCATTGGAAAAGAAGCAGAGGAAATTTACCAGGATGTTGCCTGGTCTGGAGGGAAGGTCTTATGAGGAAAGGCTGAGAGACTTCAGTCTGTTCTCATTGGAAAGAAGAAGGCTAAGAGGGGATTTGATAGAGACATACAAGATGATCAGAGGATGAGATAGAGTAGAAAGTGAGCGCCTTTTTCCTCAGATAATGACATCAGCTTGTACGAGGGGGCATAACTACAAATTGAGGGGTGATATATTTAAGACAGATTTTAGAGGCAGGTTCTTTACTCAGAGTGATAAGGGTGTGGAATGCCCGACCTGCTAATGTAGTTAACTCAGCCACATTAGGGAGATTCAAACAATCCTTGGATAAGCACATGGATAATGATGTGATAGTGTAGGCAGATGGGCTTAGAATATTTTACAGGTCAGCACAACATTGAGGGCTGCAGGGCCTGTTCTGTGCTGTACTGTTCGATGCTCTATGTTCTAAGATTAAGGGAGATATGTGTGGAAGGTTGTTTACGCAGATTGGTGGTGAGTGCCTGGAACGGGTTGCCAGTGGAGGTGGTAGAGGTGGGCACGATACATTTAAGATGTATCCAGACAGAGACATGAATGGGCGAGAGCAGAGGGGTACAGATCCTTAGAAAATAGGTGACAGGTTTAGACAAAGGATCTGGAGCAGTACAGGCTTGGAGGGCTGAAGGGCCTGTTCCTGTGCTGTAATTTTCTTTGTTCTTTGTTCCACATCTGGGAAACACCCAACAAATATGTGGTTGAAGATGTGGCTCCAGGATTCACACAAGGACCCACAGAACCCATGAAAAGGGACACAAATTTCCTCAGTAGATGATAACACTCATGAGTGAGTTATCACCGATGATAATGACAATGACCTTGAATTAACCTGCGTTAGTTTTCCAGACCATATTCCAACAGCAAATGCTTCCCTTTTCTTCTCTCATCTTTCGTCAAACAACCTATTTTTCAAACTTTAATTCTCAACTTTAAAATCACAGTTCCAAACCAAAAGTGAGGAAACCAAAAGAAAAGTCGTGATGCTCTCACTGGGTCACACTGAATGGGAAGAGAGTTAGTCCAAAGTGGTCAGGCTGTACAGTGAGGGTGGTACTCTGTCACTGCAGGTCTGTCCACTGTGTTGATGCTTCACACACTCGATGTTACAGTGTCTGAAATGGATGGTGATTGGTCAGTTCGAGTACAGCCAGTACCTGAGGTCAACGGCTGCTGGGCCTGATGAGGCTCAGGAATGCTGGATGACCCTGGATCATTCCTGAAATACATACAAGGAACATTAATATTCAGAGGAAGCTAATGGCATAATCCCCAGGTCACAGTAACAAGAATCCTATCTTTTTGCTTATCCCCTCACAGGTCATGGGTCGGGCTGGCTGCTCCTAGCTGTCCATGAGAAGGTGGTGGGGAACTGTTGCTGGATCAAAATCCTGGAAATCCCTCCCTAAGGGCTCTGTGGCTCTTACCTCCAGAACACCGACTGGAGCAGTTCATGAAGGCAGCTCACCCCCACCTTCTCAAGGGCAACTGTGGACAGGTAGTCAATGCTGGCCCAATCAGAGATGCTCACGACCGGCAAATGAATAAACAAAATGTTCAGATTTAGACACAACTCACCCATGTCACCCTTGAAGAATTCACCACCAGAAACAGTTCTGCCTTGGTACCAGAATGTACCAAAGCACCCAAGGGTCAGCTTTGAGCAACTGGTTACAAGGCAGGGAGGGAGGGTGTTGGAGATGTGGGGAAAATTCCTGCAAGGGCTTCCCATCTGCTGTAACTTTGGAGGATGCTACAGAACATGGAAATCTTGGAAAGTGGGGGATGATCAGGAAACCACGTTCCCACCCAGTGAAAATTCAGCTGCTCGGAGGGCAAGGGAGAAATAGTAGGATTCACAAAAAAGGTCCTTTTTATCCTCAGCACTCACTGCAAGTGATAACATTCCAATCTTTCCCTCCATGAAACAGCCATGACAACTCAAAGTGACCACTGTGAGAAAAATGGGGAACACTTTCGTTTTATACAAGGATGAATTGTAGATTGATTTGCAGAATAGAGCTCTCAGATTAACCTGGAGCTGAAAACTTACAAACAGCCAGAAATTGACCAATTCTGTTCAGAATTTATTTCTCTGTCATTTACCTCTCATTTTCCCAGTGAGTGTTTGAGCAACTTGTAAGCAGGAAAATAACACATTCGGAGATCATTAGCAGGAGGCTGCATTCTGTCTCTGAAAAGGAGATATTCAATACAACCCTGAACTAGAGCAAAAGTGAGAGCTTCCTGATGAAGAGCTTTTGCCCGAAACATCGATTCTCCTGCTCCTCGGAAGCTGCCTGACCTGCTGTGCTTTTCCAACACCACACTCTCGACTCAGAGAATTTCTACCGCTACTCTCGTGTCAGTCACTGACTACCTTACCTTTTCAAAGGTGTCGTTCTCTTGATTTGCTGTGAACACCCTGAAGAGAAAAAAAAGTTTCATAAATATTTTGTAAAATTATGAACAAATTTGTCACATTGTCTCCACAATTGGAAATGTTTTCCCCCCATACACTTTCATCCCTTTATCCTCAAGAACTCTAACGCCTTCTTAAAAACATTCTTTGCTTTGGCCTCAACTGCTTTCTGTGACAGAGAACTCCACAGGATCACAGTAACTCCAAAGGGACTACTCTCCATGTCAATCCTGAATGGTCTACCCCATATCCTTTGACAGTGACCATTGGTTTTTGTCTCCCCGGTCACTGGAAACATCTTTCCTACATTTACCTCGTCGAGTTTTACTGAAATTTCACACATTTCCCTGAGATCCCCCTCATTTTTCCAAACTCCAGTGAATACCACCCGAACCGATCCAATCTCTCTTCATACATCAGCCCTGAAATCCCAGGAGTCTGTCTGAGAAACCTTCATTGCACTCTGTCCAATGCCAGAACATCCTTCCTCCCATAAGGGGACCAGAACCTCACCCAGTCCTCCAGGTGTGGTTTCTCCAAGACCTTGTACAATTACAGCAAGACATTCCTGCTCCTGTATCAAAACTTCTCTCTATGAAGCCAAAATGCAACTGACAAAGAAACGGAGGGAGAGGCCATGAAGATAAGGATCTGAATTTAAACGTCTCAAGGTCTTCAGCACTGACATAACTGAGCTCAGGATTCTGAGGCCTTCAATATTCCTCAGACATCCTGCCTGTTCAATTTGTTCAGCCAGAGCAAAGACAAGTAATGAGGGCAGTCCCAAAACAGATCAGTGCCTGAACATTGCACTCACTGCACAGGCCAGAAGAGGAGTCCATGTTACCATTCCTCCCCAAATATAGCTCTGTTACTCAGACTATCTGAGCCACCGTGTCTATGCCTTTATCCAGCAAACTCTCAAAAGCCACTTGAACAATAAATCACATAAGAATAATGTGGTGAACTGCAACTTCCTTTCTGTTCTGTTTGAGAGTCTGTACAAAGTGGGAATGAATGCAAAAGATGTGGGTTGTTGTGATTCTGTCAAATGGGAGTGAATGAAAAGATATTTTAGCGCATTGAGATTCAACAGTGATGGGAGGAGAATGGGGATTGATCCATCAGAGTTCAATGGAATGGGTTTAAATGGATCTCCTTGTGAAACAGCCTCAATGTTAAATCACTCACAACAAGGCTCCATCCCAGGCAACATCCTGGTGAATCTCCTGTGCACCCCTCCCTCTTGTTATGACAGAACCATACTGTTTTATCAAACCTCATTCTCCATGAACCCACCTCCTTTGTTGCTGAAGTTGATGAAGATTATGAAGCAGATGGGCAGGATGAGAAGTGTTGGAATGACTGGCAGATATACAGTGGTGGGCTCAGTCCTGTTCACTGTAAAACAGCAAGAACAGCATTATTCAGGAATCCCTCCATGTTGCTGCAGTGAAACTTGTAGCAGGGTTACAGAGCAAGAGGTTAAATGTACAAACAGGATGTTCTGTAATGGGGCAAACCAGTTCAACACTCTCACCTGCTGTTTCCCACAGACCAGGAATGTGCTCCCCTCCAAATACTTACCCAATTATCGCCTGAAAGATCACTCTATTAAATCTATTTCCATTGGCCTTTCAGGCAGTGCATTGCAGTTCAGAACAACTCCTGAAGGAGGCAACTGCTTAATTCTGTGATACAGAATATAAGGTTAGATGGATACTTTAAAACATTCTGCAGGGTATTTCCTGGACCCAGTCTTGACTCACCAACACAAGGGCACCCATTACTGAGCACTGATCTACCATCCCACCCTGTCCTGTGTCCTACATGTAGGCCAGACCAAGTAAGGAAGGCAGATTTCATACTGTAAAGGACCTGACTGATTCAAATGAACTTTCCCAACTGTCAACAGTGGTCACATGTGACCATAAGGTTACTTTTTCATTTAAATTCCAAATGTTTAAAATTTCATTTATCTTTCACCTTCCGCCGTGGTAGGATTTGAACTCATGGCCCCAGACATGAGTGTCTGGATTAGTTGCCCAGTGACAGCAGCAGTATACCACTATCTCCTTTTATAACCCATGTGTGAATGCAGGGCTAGGATAGGTCCCATGTGGCTGTGATGCCTCACACAGTCAGACAGAAACTGGGGGAATGTACTTGCACTGATGGAACTATTCCCGATGAAGGTGTGAACACTTTCATTGTAACCAAGAGGGACACATTACTCTGCAGCACCTTCCTGCTCGAGGAGATGATCCCATTGTCAGTTTAACTTTGGATCGTTTGAAGATTGAACTGAATATTCTGAGTGTGTCAATGCCTTTCAATACTGACATCAGAATGTACCTAAAAGGATCAACACATCAAATTACATTAAATGTTTAAAAAGTCAAATTTCAAACACAAAAGCAAAATACTGCAGATGTTGGAAATTTGAAATAAAAATCAAAATGCTGTAAATACTCAGCAGGCCAGACCCCACCTATGGAGAGAAACAGGGTTAATATTTTAGTTTCAATGACCAAATCATTAAAAATTCACAGAACCTGCTGCACTCTCACTGTACACCCTCTACAGACGGAATACTTCTTCATATTCATTAAATTACAGGATGAGAAGGACATTGGGTAGGGCAGCATTGATTACTCATCCCTATTAGTTAAGAATAAACCACATTGCTGTGTGTCTGGAGTCACAAGTAGGCCAGGCCAGGTTAGGATGACAGTTCCCTTCACGAAAGATCATTAGTGAACCAGATGGGTTTTTACAACAATAAACAGTGGTCACATAGTCAGCTTTTGACTCTTACTTTGAGAATTTTATTAATTTCAAATTCCACCATCTGCCGTGGTAGGATTTGAATCCTACTCCCAGAACATTACCTGGGTGTTGGATTAACCATCCAACGATTATATGATCAATTGTTGTCTCCCATCCAGAATGATTTCTTACCATAAACCCACACCCGTGTCTCTTTCTAGATCAGATACTGAGAATCAGTTTGAGGTGTTTCCCTCCTCTGGGTTCCCGATGAGCTCGTACCGATTTCCACCGTGTCCAGTTGTCCAAGTTCCTTGTGATTGGGCTGTAAATGTAATGAAGTGTTGGGAGGCCTCCTTCCTCATCCAGGTAACAGTGGTCAGGGGCGTGGGAGTCCCAGCTCCTGAAGATACAGGATAAAGTAACTGAATCTTCCTCTGTCCCACTCACTACTGAGACATTTCCTTGAGCAGCTGAGGAAGGACGAACATCAAAATGGTAAAAATTCTGGGAAGCATCAAGAGAGATAAGTGTCCAGGGCCGGATCAGATATATCCAAGGTTACTATGGGAAGCGAGGAATGAGATTGCTGCTCCTCTGGTGATGATCTCTGAATCCTCACTCTCCATGGGAGTAGTAATGGATGATTGGAGGGAGGCGAGTGTTATTCCTCTGTTCGAGAAAAGGAATAGAAAAATCTCTGGGAATTACAAACCTGTCAGTCTGATGTCTGTGGTAAGCAACTTCCTGGAAAGGATTTATGACTATTTGGAAGAACATAGTTTGATTAAAGATTGTCAGCGTGGCTTTGTGAGGGTCAGGTGATGCCTCACAAGCCTGATTGGGTTGTTTGAGGATGTGATGAGATAAATTGTGGAAGGTTGAGCATTGGGTATGGTTTTTATGGATTTCAATAAGGCATTTGATAGTCAATTAATTCAGACAGTTAGTAGGTATGAGACACAGGGAAATGTGGCTGTCTGGATACAAAATTGGCTTGCTGAATGAAGACAGCAAGTGATAGTGAATGGAAAGTATTCCACCGAGAAGTCAGTGACCAGTGATGTTCCACAGGGATCTGTTCTTGGGCCTCTGCTCTTTGTAGTTATTATAAATGACATGAATGAAGACCTGTCAGGGTTGGTTAGTAAGTTTGCCGATGCCGGTGGTGTTGTAGTGAGTGTAGAGTCCTGTTGGAGGCTACAACAAGCCATTGGCAGATGCAGATCTGGGCTGAGAAATGGCAGATGGAGTTCAACCTGGATAAATGTGAAGTGGAGCATTTTGGAAGGTCGACTTTGAATGCTGAATACAAGGTTAAAGACAGGATTCTTGACAGTGTGGAGAAACAGAGGATCTTGGGGTCCATGTACATCGATCCCTCAATGTTGTCACCCAAGTGGATAGCATTGTGAAGAAGGCGGATGGTGTTTGGTTTTCATTAACAGGTGGAATTGAGTTTAAGAGCCGCGAGGTTTTGCTTCAGCTCTATAAAATCCTGGTTAGACCACACTTGGAATATTATGTCCAGTTCTGGGTTGTCCCATTACTGGAAGGATGTAGATGCTTTAGAGAGGGTTCAGAGGATATTTGCCAGGATACTCACAGGATTGGACGACTTGTCTTATGAAGAGAGGTTGAGTGAGTGAGGGCTTTTTGCACTGGAGAGAAGCAGGAAGAGAGGTGACTTGATAGAGGTATACAAGGTAATGAGAGGCATAGACAGAGTAGATAGCCAGAGACTCTTCCTAAGGCAGAAATGACTGTCACAAGGAGTCATCATTTTAAGGTGATTGGAGGAAGGTATTGGGGAGATGTCAGAGGTAGTTTATTTATGCAGAGACTGGTGGATATGTGGAAGGCAGTGGTAGTAAAGTCAGAAACATTAGGGATATTCAAACGACTGTTGGACAAACACAAGAATGGCAGAAGATTGAGGGTGTGGAGGATATTTTGATCTAAGGTTAAGATAAATGGTCAGCACAACATCATGGGCTGTAGGGTCTATACTGTGCTGTACTGTTCTGTGTTCTATGTAACATACAAGGCTATGGACCAAATGCTGGAAGGTTGGACAGGTGCAGACTGACAGTGATGTTTTTGTTGGTGTAGACTGTATGGCTCAAGGGCCTCTTCCATCCTGTCTAATTCTATAATTGTATGGATCAGCCTTCCTTATGGTTCCTTCCATAAGGAACAAAAACGGAAATAAGATGTTGTGGGAGTAAACCATGGGTCCCATAGCAGTAGCTAAATGGTGGGTGTCATGGACCAGGCCACACCCCCTCAAAACACTTCAGGAAATTCGCCCAGACCCTAACTTATTGAGTTGTTTTATGCAAATGTCGATTGGATAATCCAGGAGAGATGCATATGGCCCAACCACTCACTTTTAAACAAAACAGTATTTATTCACACATGAACAAAAGAAAAACACATTTGAATCCCAGAACTATTTAAAAACCCAATCGCCTCGATTGCAACTTAATGATGCTGTTCCAAATGCTTGGAACGTCCCCATAAACACTCTCTTGGCAAAAAAGCTACAGTCAAACCCTGGTTCACACAGGAGAGATGTCAGCGAGAGAGAGGATCAACATGGAGCTGTTTCTTTGACCAGCAACCTCCAAAAACTGACTGCTTGCTGAACCAAACCAAACCAGAAAAAGTTAAGCTGGGTTAACTGGCCACTTCCCTTTCATTGCATAATTCTTTTCTGTTTTAATTTGAAAGCCTATTTCCTGAGGCAGTATCTGTTATCTATAATCAAATAGGCCCTAAAACTTCTCTGTTTACAACCCCTCTCAAAAAACCAAGAACAGAATATCCTTGTCAAAGGAGCAGTATTGTCACAGTGGGGAAGGGAATAAATCAGCAGATAGTAAAGGCATGTAACAGAGGCAGTTCATTAATCATGGGTGACTTGAATCTTCGTGCACATTGGGATAGTCAGATTAGCAGAGGGAGCCATGAGGAAGAATTCAGAGACATATTGAAGGCAGTCTCTGAGAACAATGTGATGTGGATCCAACCAGGGATCAGGCTAGTTTGGGTTTGGTGATGTGTCATGATTCAGGCTTAATAACTGATGACAGAGTGAAAGATACCCTGGAATCTGTCACCATAACACGATAGCATTGAATATTCAGTTTGAGGGGGAGGAGCTTGGGTTGGCAGCTGCTGTGCTTAGCTTATCGAAGGGAATGGGGGCAGAACTGGCTGGAGTGAGCTGCAGAAACAGTTTAGCAGCAAAAACAGCTGAGGAACAATAGCAGACTTGTAACAAGATAGATTATGGCTCCACAGCTCCAAACCAAAGGGGTTGCCATGGACACCCGCATGGGCCCCAGCTATGCCTGTCTCTTCGTAGGATATGTGGAACAGTCCATCATCCTCAACTACACTGGCACCACCCACCACCTTTTCCTCCACAACATCGATGACCGTATCGGCGCTGCCTCATGCTCCCACGAGGAGGTTGAACAGTTCATCCACTTTACCAACACCTTCCACCCTGACCTCAAATTCACCTGGACCGTCTCAGACTCCTCCCTCCCCTTCCTAGACCTCTCCATTTCTATCTCGGGCGACCGAATCAACACGGACATCTACTATAAACCGACTGACTCCCACAGCTACCTAGATTACACCTCAGTTCTGTTGGTTACACAAACTGATAGAAAACAGAGAGTTGGGATAAGGTGGGAGTGATATCCAGCCAGCAAACTGTAATTAGTGGTGTATCACAGGATCTGAGATGGGGCCACATTTATTATAATATACATTAATGATTTGGATGAGGTCAGTGTAGCTGTAGAGAGATGTTGACAGGTTAAATAAGTGAGAAAAACTTAGCAATTGGAATATAATGTGGAAAATGTAAGGTCATACATTTGGCACAAAGAATAGAGAGGCTGAATATTCGTGAAACAGAGAAAGCCTGCAGAAAGTTCCAGAACAGAAGAACATGCAAATTTCACAAAAACATTCAGCAGAGAGTAGGGAAGGTCAATGAAATGCTCACCTTTATTTCAAATGGAATCGAATTTTAAAGTGGGGAGGTTTTACCAGACACTAGTTAGTTCACAGCTGGAATATTGTGGATAGGTTTGGTCCCTTATCAAAGGAAAGTGAAACTGGCATTGGAGGCAGGCCAGAGAAGATTCAATTGGTTGATGCCAGGTCGGGAGGGGCTGTCTTATGGGCAGCATTTGACAAGATTGAGCCTGTGCTTGATGGATTACAGAAGAATGACAAGTGACCAAATTGAGACATTAAAGATGCTTCGAGTGCTTGATAAGGTGGATGCAGCGTGGTTGTCCCCCTTTGTCAGGAACAGAGGGCATCAGCTCAGAATGAGGGGTTACACATTTCAGATGAGAGGAATGTTTTCTCTAAGAGGGTAGTGAATCTCTGGACTACTTTACCACAGAGAGCAGTTAATGTTGGGTCATTGAGAATAGTCAAGGCTGAGACAGACAAATTTTTAATCATTCACGGAATCAGGGATTGTGAAGATAAAGCAAGAATGGGGAATTGACGTTTATCATCTCAGTCATGATTTCACTGAATGTGGAACAGACTCAATGGGCTGAATGGCCTTCCTCTGTTCCTATATCTTATGGGCTACCTGCCTCAGTTCTCAACACCTCCATTTCTGAAACCTGTAAATCCCATTTCCTTTTCCAACCACATTCTTAACATGTCCTGACATCTTCAAAAACAAATTAGGGAGTTGATGGGATACCATGGGGAGTTTCAGACACGGTGATGGAATGGTCCATAAATCCCAGCCTCATCTCTCTCTCTCTCCTTCTCACTGCCTCCTGCCTGAGACCAACTGAAAGAGCCCAAGAGAAGGAGCCAACCCGAGAGCTCCCGGTCCAGGTGGAGTCTGTTCCCATTGAGCTATCGGGGCAGTGACACCGTCCAAACATTGTTCCTTACCTTCAACTTCCAGCGTTGTTGGAGACTTTGTTTGAAAATTCTCAATATTGAGCTCTACACAATAGGGACCAGCATCCTCCTGGCTCAGTCCCTTCATCATTATTGAGACATTGTGGTTGGTGAGACCCCCCACGAATCTGAATCGATTCCCACCCTCGTGCTGGAACGCACTGCCAGTGGAGGTGGTGGAAGCAGACACTATAGCAGCATTCCAGAAGCACCTGGATGAATACATGAATAGGAAAGGATGCTGATCCTGTAAGTGAAGACAATTTTAGTATGGAAAGTCAAAATGTGTCAGCGCTGGTTTGGGGGATGGAAGGGCATGTTCCTGTGCTGTATTGTTATTTGTTCTTCTAATTATGACACTGGCATCTACCCAACAATACCCAGGTATACCCTGTCCACAAAAAGCAAGGTGGGTCTGACCAGACCAATTAAACTGATTGAAGGTGTCAGTGACTGCCTTTAACATCAAGGCTGTATTTGAGCGAGTGTAGCATCAAGGAACCTGAGCCAGTGGGAAGCCGAGGGGAGAAACCTCCATGGGTTTCAGTCAGACCTGGCACAGAGGAAGATGGTTCATAGAATCCTTTCATTGTGGAAGCAGGCCATTTGGCCCTACAAGTCCACACCAACCGTCTGAAGAGAGTGATCCACCCAGGCCCATTCCCAATCCGAACCTATTACTCTACATTTACCCTGAACTGATACACCTAACCTGTATATCCATGAACACTATGAGCAATTTAGCATGGCTAACTCACCTGACCTGTACATCTTTGGATTGTAAGAGAAAACCAGAGTACCCAGAGGAAACCCACACAGACACATGGAGAATGTGTAAACTCCACACAGACTGTTACCTCAGACTGGAATCAAACCCAGATTGTTGTGGTTGTTGGAGGAGAAAGTGGGGACTGCAGATGCTGGAGATCAGAGCTGAAAATGTGTTGCTGGAAAAGCGTAGCAGGTCAGGCAGCATCCAAGGAGCAGGAGAATCGATGTTTCGGGCATGAGCCCTTCTTCAGGAATGAGGAAAGTGTGTCCAGCAGGCTAAGATAAAAGGTAGGGAGGAGGGACTTGGGGGAGGGGTGTTGGAAGTGCGATAGGTGGAAGGAAGTCAAGGTGAGGGTGATAGGCCGGAGTTGGGGTGAGGGCCGAGAGGTCAGGAAGAAGTTTGCAGGTTAGGAAGGCGGTGCTGAGTTCGAGGGATTTGACTGAGACAAGGTGGAGGGACGGGAAATGAGGAAATTGGAGAAATCTGCGTTCATCCCTTGTGGTTGGAGGGTTCCTAGGCGGAAGATGAGGTGCTCTTCCTCCAGCCGTCGTGTTGCTATGGTTTGGCGATGTAGGAGTCCAAGGACCTGCATGTCCTTGGTGGAGTGGGAAGAAGAGTTGAAGTTTTGAGCCACGGGGTGGTTGGGTTGGTTGGTCCGGGTGCCCCAGAGGTGTTCTCTGAAACGTTCTGCAAGTAGGCGGCCTGTCTCCCCAATATAGAGGAGGCCACATCGGGTGCAGCAGATGCAGTAAATGATGTGTGTGGAGGTGCAGGTGAATTTGTGGCAGATATGGAAGGATCCCTTGGGGCCTTGGAGAAAAGTAAGGGGGGAGGTGTGGGCGCAAGTTTTGCATTTCTTGCAGTTGCAGGGGAAGGTGCCGGGAGTGGAGGTTGGGTTGGTGGGGGGTGTGGATCTGATGAGGGAGTGGTCTTTTTGGAATGCTGATAGGGGAGGGGAGGGAAATATATCCCTAGTGGTGGGGTAAGTTTGGAAGTGGCGGAAATGACGACGGATGATACGATGTATATGGAGGTTGGTGGGGTGGTAGGTGAGGACCAGTGGGGTTCTGTCCTGGTGGCGATTGGAGGGGCAGGGCTCAAGGGCAGAGGAGCGGGAAGTGGAGGAGATGCAGAGGAGGGCATCGTCGATTATGTCTGGGGGAAATTGCGGACTTTGAAGAAGGAGACTATCTAGCTTGTACGGTATTGGAACTGGTCCTCCTGGGAGCAGATGCGGCGGAGACAAAGAAATTGGGAGTATGGGATGGCGTTTTTACAGGGGGCAGAGTGGGAGGAGGTGTAGGCTAGGTAGCTGTGGGAATCGGTCAGTTTATAGTAAATGTACGTGTTCATTCGGTCGCCCGAGATAGAAATGGAAAGGTCTAGGAAGGGGAGGGAGGAGTCTGAGATGGTCCAGATAAATTTGAGGTCGGGCTGGAAGGTGTTAGTAAAGTCCATGAACTGTTCAACCTCCTCATGGGAGCACGAGGCAGCACCGATACAGTCATCGATGTAATGGAGGAAAAGGTGGGGGTGATGCCAGTGCAGCTGCAGAAGATGGACTGTTCCACATATCCTACGAAGAGGCAGGCATAGCTGGGGCCCATGCGGGTGCCCATGGCTACTCCTTTGGTTTGGAGGAAGTGGGAGGATTGGAACGATACGTTGTTCAGGGTGAGGACCAGTTCAGTCAGTCAAAGGAGGGTGTCAGTGGAAGGGTACTGGTTGGTATGGAGGGAAACGAAGAAGCAGAGGGCTTTGAGTCCTTCGCGATGGAGGATGGAGGTGTACAGGGACTGGATGTCCATTGTGAAGATAAGGCGTTGGGGACCGGGGAAGTAAAAATCATGGAGGAGGTGGAGGGCGTGGGTGGTGTTCCAAACATAGGTGGGGAGATCTTGGACTAAGGGGGACAGGATCATGTCGAGGTAAGGAGAGATGAGTTCTGTGTAAGCAGGAGCAGGCTCAGACAATGGGTCGGCCGGGGCAATCAGGTTTGTGGATTTTGGGCAGGAGGAAGAAACGGGCGGTGTGGGGTTGTGGGATTATGCGGTTGGAGGTGGTGGATGGGCGATCCTCTGAGGTGATGAGGTTGTGGATGGTCGGGGAAATGATAGTTTGGTGGTGGGAAGTTTTTTCTGTGGGGCAGGAGCAGGCTGAGACAATGGGTCGGCCAGAGCAGTCAGGTTTGTGGATTTTGGACAGGAGGTAGAAACGGGCGGTGTGGGGTTGTGGGACTATGATTGTGGTTGTTGGTCAGTCATCTCTGCTCCAGAACATCCCTGCAGGAGTTCCTCAGGGTAGTGTTCTTGGCCTAACCATCTCCTGCTGTATCATCAATGACTTTCCCTCCACTATATACATGAGAACATCACCACCTACAAGCTTCACTCCAATACACTCACCATCTTGATTTGGGAATATTTCATCATTACTTCAGTGTGACTGGGACAAACCCCTTGGAATCCTTAACCAGCCTTATCGGGAATGTCCCTGCAGCTGAGGGAATGCAGCAGATCAAGAAGGCAGCTCACCATTCCCTTCTCCAGGGCAATTAGGGATGGCCAATATAGGCTGACCGAGCATGTGACACCCACGTCCCCTTGAACAATGAAAAGATAACTATACTTCCCAGTCAGGATGGTCTGTATCTGATGCCATTTTTTACACTGAGGTCATAGAGGTCACTACTTTGGAAGGTGCTGGTGGAGGAAGTGTTGCTGCCTTGCTGCAGTGTATTTTATTGTTATTTTTATTGTTACAATACTGTTGGGGTGGGGGAGTTCCAGGATTTTGACCCAGTGACAGTGACAGGGCAGCAATATATTTTCCTGCACTCTTCCAGACAAGTGGGGAGTATTCCATCACACTTCGAACTGGTCAATATGCTTTGGAGTCAGGTGTGTTAATTTACAGGATCTCCAGCCTGTGACCTACTCATGAAACCACAATTCCATTTACACTCCTGGGTTCACTCCTTGTCCACAACAGAATGAGTCATTCGGGGGCAGTTAAGAGTCAACCTCATTACAGTGGGTATGGGGCCGCATGTAGGTCAGACCAATAAGGATACAGATTTCCCTCCCTAAAGGACATGAGTGAACCAGGTTTTTTTTTGTCAGAGGTGTCTACATGGTCTTTATTAAACTGGCTTTTCAGTCTAGATTCCTTTCAAATTCAAATTTCACAATCTGCCATGGATTGGAAAGTATTCCCCAGGACATTAGCCTCTGCAGAGTCCTTCTCCCCCCATCCATCTATTTTCTGCTCAGCCAATAGAAAGTGAAGATAGAAACAGTGAGGTTTTCAGCCAATGTGAGCTGAGGATTCCCTCACTCTGAGATGTGCTCATCCAATGAGGGCTCGGAATTTATGGATCTCTTTTTCTCACCCAATGCCGATAGAGCAGGACTGTCATTGGGAAGGGGGTCTTGGAGCTTGAATCTTTGATGATGTTGTGTCTGTTCCCTGCCCCCAAAAAACTGAAGCCGGTCTGACCACAGCAAATGAGTGACTGTGGGAGGTTTCAGAGTCGGAAATGGATTGGTCTGTAAATCCCAGCCAGGTCTCTCCCTCTCTCTCTCTCCTTCTCACTGCCTCCTGCCTGAGACCAAATGGAAGAGCCCAGGAGAAGGAGCCAACCCGAGAGCTCCCAGACCTGGTGGAGCCTGTCCCCATTGAGCTGTCAGGGCAGTGACACCATCAGAACATTGTTCCTCACCTTCCACTTCCAGGCGTGTTCCATACCATGTTTGAAAGTTGCCGATATTGAGCTCCACACGACACCGATAGAAACCAACATCCTCCCGGCTCAGTCCCTCCATCATTACTGAGGCATCTTTGTTGGTGAGACTCCCCACGAATCTGAATCGATTCCCACCGTCCCGCTGTCTCACATTCTCACACAGCTCACCCTGGGAATGGTCTGGACCAGAATATGTACACTTAAAGATAAAAGACCGTGATTCCTCCTTGCACCATAAGATAGAGCCGGTGAGTGTGAGGTGAGTGTCAGGGTGGGTGAAGCTGCAGGGTAAGACAGCGGAGCCTCCTTCCTCAGCCCTCACTTCATCTGCGATTGTCATTGACCAACCATTAGCAGAATCCGCTGTGAGGGGAGAGAGAGAGAGAGGATATGAACACAGCACAGACACCAAACAGTGAGGTAAAACACTGAATCTGTTGTATGATGAGAAAATATATAACATTGTTCAGTTGTGGTTTATAAACTAACCTGGGACAGTGTGGAATGAGCTACAGGCTGGAGCACAACAGAAGGTTTCAGGGGGTTTGTGTTCGACTGTGGGTGTTTGTTGCTGTTGGTTGATGAGAGTTTTTGGTGCCTGAGAGTTTCCAGGAGTCCCAGAGTGATCTGAAGAGCAGGACTCAGGGCCCACCCTGCAGAACCTTTTCTATTTCCCATCACCTTCTACTCTATTACCGAGCCAGCCTTCAGCAACCTGGCTCATTCATCAGGCGTAGCAGAGGGATGGGGTACACAGTGAAAGTATTGCAGAGGGTGAAGGCGATACACAGAGACATGAAGAAGGAGAACTGAAGTAAAAAAATAAATCAGTCATAATCCCAGAGAACTGCTGTCTCATTAGAGAGAGGTGACTGATGGTGATTTAACCTGAGGGCCACTCTGCCTCAGACAGGGACACGGTTGAGAAGCTGAGACCTTCATGGTCCCCACAGGCAGGATGGGAATTAAACCCACATTGTTGGCATTACTCGCAAACCAACTGTCCAGCCAGTTGAGCTAACTGATCCAACAAGACGATGCAAGGAAATCCAGAAGGCAGTGTGAATATCATCAAGGGAGGGCATAAGGGAGTGTGGCATGGCTGGATGGCATTTACTTGTGAGTAAGGCAGATGAGCTGAGGGTGTAGATTAACACATTGGTATGTGATTTAGTTCAACAGATAAAAACAGATGCTGGAAACCAGAGTCGAGATTAGAGTGGTGCTGGAAAAGCACAGCAGGTCAGGCAGCATCCAAGGAGCAGGAAAATCAATGTTTCGAGCAAAAGCCCTTCATCAGGAGTGGGGAGACAAATGAGAGGGGGGTGGGGGTGGTGATAAGCTAGCATAGAGTACAATAAGTGAATGGGGGTGGGGATGGAGATGCTAGGTCAGAGAGGAGGGTGGGGGAAGGTAGCAAAGAGTACAATGGGTGAATGGGGGGGTGGAGAAGAAGGTGATTGGTCAGAGAGGAGGGTGGAGTGGATAGGTGGAAAGGAAGATTAGCAGATAGGACAATTCATGAGGGCAGTGCTGAGCTGGAAGGTTGGAGTTGGGGTGAGGTGGGTGAAGGAGAAATGAGGAAACTGGTGAAGTCCACATTGATGTCATGGGGTTGAAGTGTTCCGAGGCAGAAGATGAGGCACTCTTCCTGTGAGGATGTGGTGGTGGAGGAGGCCCAGGACCTGCATACCCTTGGCAGAGTGGGAGGGGGAGTTGAAATGTTGGACCACAGTGCGATGGGGTTGATTGGTGCGGGTGTCCTGGAGATGTTCCCTAAAGCTCTCTGCTAGGAGGCGTCCAGTCTCCCCAATGTAGAGGAGACCGCATTGGGAGCAACGGATTCAATAAATGATATTGGTGGATGTGCAGGTAATACTTTGATGGATGTGGAAGCCTCTTTAGGGTGGGACAAGATTGACAGTAGAGCTGAAAATGTGTTGCTGGAAAACGCAGCAGATCAGGCAGCATCCAAGGAGCAGGAGAATCGACATTTCGGGCATGAGCCCTTCTTCAGGAATGAGGAGAGTGTGCCAAGCAGGCTAAGATAAAAGGTAGGAGGGAGGGACTTGGGGGAGTAGCGTTGGAAGTGCAATAGGTGGAAGGAGGTCCAGGTGAGGGTGATAGGTCGGAGTGGGGGTGGGGGCGGAGAGGTCAGGAAGAAGATTGCAGGTTAGGAATGTGGTGCTGAGTTTGTGTGTTGGGACTGAGACATGGTGGGGGGAGGGGAAATGCGGATACTGGAGAAATCTGAGTTTATCCCTTGTGATTGGAAGGTTCCTAGGCGGAAGATGAGGCGCTCTTCCTCCAGCCATCGTGTTGCTATGGTCTGGCGATGGAGGAGTCCAAGTTCCTTGGTGGAGTGAGACGGGGGAGTTGAAGTGTTGAGCCACAGGTTGGTTTGGTTGGTTGGTCCGGATTTCTCAGAGGTTTTCTCTGAAACATTCCGCAAGTAGGTGGCCTGTCTCCCCAATATAGAGGAGGCCACATCGGGTGCAGCGGATGCAGTAAATGATGTGTGTGGAGGTGCAGGTGAATTAGTGACAGATATGGATGGATCCCTTGAGGCCTTGGAGAGAAGTAAGGGGGGAGGTGTGTATGCAAGTTTTGCATTTCTTGCGGTTGCAGGGGAAGGTACCGGGAGTGGAGGTTGGGTTAGTGGGGATTTTGGACCTGACGAGGGAGTCACGGAGGGAGTGGTCTTTTCGGAACGCTGATAGGGAAGGGGAGGGAAATATATCCCTGGTGGCGGAAATGACGATAGATGATATGATATATGTGGAGGTTGTTGGGGTGGTAGGTGAGGACCAGTAGGGTTCTGTCCTGGTGGCGATTGGAGGGGCGGGGCTCAAGGGTGGAGGAGCAGGAAGTGGAGGAGATGCGGTGGAGGGAATCGTCCATCACATCTGGGGGGAAATTGCGGTCTTTGAAGAAGGAGGCCATCTGAGTTGTTCGGTATTGGAACGGTCCTCCTGGGAGCAGATGCGGTGGAGACAAAGGAATTGGGAGTGTGGGATGGCGTTTTTACAGGGGGCAGAGTGGGAGGAGGTGTAGTCTAGGTAGCTGTGGGAATCGGTCGGTTTATAATAAATGTCCGTGTTGATTCGGTCGTCCGAGATAGAAATGGAGAGGTCTAGGAAGGGAGGGAGGAGTCTGAGATGGTCCAGATAAATTTGAGGTCGGGGTGGAAGGTGTTGGTAAAGTGGATGAACTGTTCAACCTCCTCATGGGAGCACGAGGCAGCACCGATACAGTCATCGATGTAGCGGAGGAAAAGGTGGGTTGTGGTGCCAGTGTAGCTGCAGAAGATGGACTGTTCCACATATCCTACGAAGAGGCAGGCATAGCTGGGGCCCATGCGGGTGCCCATGGCTACTCCTTTGGTTTGGAGAAAGTGGGAAGATTGGAAAGAGAAGTTGTTCAGAGTGAGGACCAGTTCAGTCAGTTGAAGGAGGGTGTCAGTGGAAGGGTACTGGTGGGTACAGCGGGAAAGGAAGAAGCGGAGGGCTTTGAGTCCTTCGTGATGGGGGTTGGAGGTGTACAGGGACTGTCTGTCGTTGGTGAAGATAAGAAGGGGACCGGGTAAGAGAAAATCATGGAGGAGGTGAAGGGCGTGGGTGGTGTCCCGAATGTAGGTGGGGAGTTCTTGGACGAAGAGGGACAGGACCGTGTCAAGGTATTGGGAGATGAGTTCGGTGGGGCAGGAGCAGGCTGAGACAATGGGTCGGCCGGGGCAGTCAGATTTGTGGATTTTGGGCAGGAGGTAGAAACGGACGGTGCAGGGTTGTGGGACTATGAAGTTGGAGGTGGTGGATGGGAGATCCCCTGAGGTGATGGAGTTATGGATGGTCTGGGAGATGATGGTTTGGTGGTGGGAGGTGGGGTCATGGTCAAGGGGGCAGTAGGAGGAGGTATCCGCGAGCTGGCATTTAGCCTCAGCGGTGTAAAGGTCAATGCGCCAAACTACTACTGCGCCTCCCTCGTCTGCCGGTTTGATAGTGAGGTTGGGTTGGAGGGGAGGGAGTGGAGGGCTGCACGTTCCGAGGGTGAGAGGTTGGAGTGGGTGAGAGGGGTGGAGACTTTGAAGCGATTAATGTCACGGCAGCAGTTGGCAATGAAGAGATCGAGGGCGGGTAAGAGGCCAGCACGGGGTGTCCAGGTGGATGGGGTGTGTTGGAAGCGGGAGAAGGGGTTGTCAGAGGGTGGGCGAGAATCCTGTTTGAAGAAGTAGGCACGGAGGCGAAGGCGGTGGAAGAATTGTTCAATATCTCGCTGCGTGTTGAACTCGTTAATCCGAGAGCGTAGGGGAATGAAGGTGAGGCCTCTGCCGAGGACCGATCGTTCATCCTCAGAGAGGGGGAGGTCTGGAGGGATGGTGAACACACAGCAGGGCTGGGAGCGAGGAGCTGGAGTGGGGCTGGAGTAGGGAGTTCGGGCGGGGTTAGGCGTGGGGGCGGGAATCGGGGCGGAGACGGAGATCAGGGCAGGGGTGGGGTTCGGCGTGGGGGCGGGGTTAGGCTTGCGAACGGGGATCGGTGTGGGGGCATCTGCAGTCCTGACTTTCTCCTACTAGATTGACAGCACAATGTCCCGGGTAGAGAACCATCAGATGAGACATGTGGGGGAAGGGGAATGTAAAAGAGGAGGGGGTATTGCAACACTGATCAAGGAGTCAATTGCTGTAATAAGATGGATGATATCTTAGAATATTCTTCAAATGAGGCCACATGGTACAATGTAAAAACAAAACCCCATCACCACCCTCTGTCTCCTACCATCACGTCAATTTTGTTTCCAATTCACATTCTTCCCTTGAATCCCATGTGATCTGACTTTACTGACTGGTCTACCATGCGGAACCTTGTCAAAGGCTTTGCAAAATGACCAAGTCAATAACATCTCCCATCTTGTCCTCATCAATCTTTCTGGTTACATCATCAAAAAAATTAAATCAAGTTTGTGAGACATGATTTCCCCTGCACACAGCAGTGCTGACTATCCCTTATCCCTGGTGTTGGGTGAAGTTTTTAAACTTTGTCCACCCCAGTCCAACACCGGCACCTCCACATTATATTCCTTAACAGTCCTCTCTTCTTCACATGCCTGTAAATCCTATTTCCCAGGCATCTCCTTGCAGCCTTTCTACAATAAAGGCATAATGTTAGACAACCTCCAGTCCTCCAGCACCTTACCTTTGGATGCAGATGATGCAAATATCTCTACTAGAGGCCCCATAATTTCTTCCCTAACGTCCCATGATGCCCTGGGATACACATGACCATGTCCTGATGATTTATTCACCTTTACGTTTTCAGGAACTCCAGCATTTCCTCTTCTGAAATGTAGGCAGCTTTCAAGTCATCAATAATTATTTTCCCAAGTTCCCTCGCCTTCATTTCTTTCTCCACAATAAACACAAATGTAAAGTGTTCATTTAGTAACCCTCCCATCTCCTGTGGTTCCAAACAGTGATGACTTCATTGATCTTTAAGGGGCACTGTTCTTTCCCCAGTTGCTCTTTGGATTATCTGTATTGAACAGTTTCTGCCATGGCTATCTCATATGCACTTTCCTCCCTCCTGATATCCCTCTTTAGAATGCACCTACACTCCGCAATAACTCCACAGAGACCAGTATCCCCTCACCAAGTCGCCCCTTATTTACACAGGGAGAGTCCTGACCCTGATACAGCTCCCTCGCAGCAAGCTCTCAGAGTGAGCAGAATCTCTGACATTCCTGTTCTTAAATTAACAGCCCCAGTCAGGGAACTCATATCCTATGAGGTCCACCCGGCTGACATCTTCATTTTGGAAACCCCTGGATGACCTTGACTCGGGGCAGACACTCTTGCTCCACATGATAATCTACCATCCTCTCCTGTGGTTAAGAAAGGTTTCACTTCTGGTTGTGATGACCCTTTGGTTTCCCCCAGCACACCAGCTATTTCAGGTTGGCCAAGTTTGGATCTGTCTCCATCCAAAGTCTGATATTGTCGGCTGTGACTGGAAGTGTGTCCAGAAAATTTAAAACCATTACAGAAATTTCCAGTGGTGGTACCATCGGTGGTGTATCTGCCAGTTGGAGGTGGCTCAATGTATCCACATTTGTTACTTGGGCTCCCGGACAGTGTCCAAATTGTAATTAAACCCACTTCATATTCAAGCTCTTTGCTGAATCCGGCCTGAAGGTATGGGCAGCACTGCCTTATCCTCTTTAGGAAGACGTAACAGAGGTTTGTAGTCTGTGATTATTAGAAATTTGCTTTCATGTAGGTATTAACAGAATGTGCTGACTCCAAAAATCAACACCAGGATGGACGTCAGGTTATGTATGAACTTCCTGTAATAGATCACCAGCCCCCGGAATGACCCAAGCTGTGGTACTGATGTGGGAATTAGGGTCACCTCTGCCTGCCCTCACCCAATGGGTGTTACCCAGTCTTATTGACTCTGTCGTTTAAGTAGGATACTCAGGGTGCCTGGATTCTACATTTACCCCTCACTCATTCACCTAACCTGCACATCTTTTGGATTGTGGGAGGAAACTGGAGCACTCAGAGGAAACCAACGCAGACACAGGGAGAATGTGCAAACATTGCATAGACAGTCACCCAAGGCTGGAATTGAATGCAGGCCCCTGGTGCAGTGAGGCAGCAGTGCGAAACACTGAGCCAAAGTGTCGCTCTAAACCTTTCTGATTCATGTCCCTATACAAATTTCTTATAAATGTTGTAACTGTACCTACATCTAGCATTTTATTTCTGGCAGTCCATTTCACATACAAACCCCCCCTCTGTGTGAATACTTGCCCATCATGTCCCTCTTCATTCTTTCTCCACTCACCTTAAAAATATGCCCCTTGCTTTGAACTCCCCCCACCCTGAGACAAAGACCTTTGTTATTCACTGTCTGTGTTCTCCTCACGATGTTATTAACCTCGGGGATGATCACCTTGATGGGATTGCTCTATCTGCCCTCAATAGACAGATGGAAATTGAGGAACAAAAATGTCGAGATCTCAGCTCTATGTAAGAATAATAGGGTTGTAATAAAAGGCAATTTTAACTTTCCAGATAGAGACTGGGACTGCCATAGTGTTCAGTGCTTGGACAAGTGAGGAAATTGTTAAATGTGTTCAAGAAACTTTTCTGTCTCAATCTGTAGCTGTCCCTGTCAGAGAGGAAGAAAATTTGACATTCTCTTGGAAAGTAAGGCAAGCGACTGAAACGTTTGGGAGCAGTGATCATCATTCTGTTAGTTTTAGATTAGTTATGAAAATGTATGGGCATTGTAAAGTAGAATATAATTAGAGTCAGGCAAATCTTGATGGCATGGGACAGGAACTTTCAAACTTGATTGGAGTAAACTGTTCACAGGTAAAGGGACGACTGGCAATTGGAGTTTGCAAAACTGAGATAATGAGAGTTCAGAGACATGATGTTCCTGTTACAGTGAAGAGTAAGGCTGGTCGGCTGGGATAATGGATGAACAAAGATATTGAGGCTATGCTCAAGAATAATAAGGAATCTTTTATGAGGTATAAACAACTGGGATCAAGCGAATCTCTTGAAAATTATCAGGAGTGTTTAGTGGCTGTAACAAGATCAACCAGGTGGTCCTCACAGAATTTGAGTTCCCTAACTGATGCAGGTAATCTGGTCCTATCAGGGGGTCCTGGCTGACAGAGAAGAACTGGAGTGTTAGATATCCTGTTCACTCTGAGGGAGGTGGATCAATGCCAAGGAGTCTCCACATGTAAATAAGGGTTGACTTGGTGATGAAATACAAGCCTTTTTGGAGTTATTTCAGTGACAACAGGGGTGGGATTAATAATGTAACCATGCAAAAGTGCCTACTAGCTTCAAACAAGCAGTACAACTGGCTTTACCAATGGAAAATGCAGCAAGTGGAGCCGATGAGTAGTAGGATATTCCCCTGGAAGTGGGCACCCGCACCAGACCGACTGAGCTGAGGGAACCACCACCTGAGTGAAGGCAATTGCACAGCCTCACTCAGGACATATCCTGAACAGAGGGACTCCAGGTCAGCCCAGAGCAAAACCCCCAAAACAAAGCCAAGCTTCAACCAAATAGTGACAACTTTCTTCAGGATCCAGGCCGGCACAGCATTGTCATTGCTGCAGGAATCAGGACTCGAGACAGTAAAAGAGTCTCACTCGACCTAAACTGAGTAAGAGAACTCATCAGTCAGTGTCCAGGAAAGTCCATCTACATCTGGTGTAGAATCATTAATTTGTTTCACAACACCGAAATCACAATCAATCAAAATTGGAGTCTGGTTAAATGATGACCTATTCTAGTTGAGGTCAATACCAGAATGATCGTTGCAGTGATCATACAACCCGTCTTTAACAAAATTTGCCCTGGACTCCAACCCTTAGGTTTGTACAAGACCTCAGAGAAATTGAGAACCTCATACCGGGAAACCTTTCCAAATTAAGGATACAACTTCGGTTCCAGTCTCTTATGAGAAGCAGCTGGTTCAGTGATCACTGATTGTAGTAAAGGGTTTGGACCCGAGCTTGATCAGGTGAGGTTGGTTGAGAAAGATTCACCTTGCTTCATCAACATTTTTGAATAGAAAATGGCTGCCTGAATGAATACTCAATGAGTATTTATATGATTAACCATTTGCTTAAAATCTCCACAAAGATGAACCAACTCATTGGGTTTCACAACTGGTACGATAGGATCAAAAAACAGGAAATGTGGAGGATCCTGAAACTATGAACCATAAATACAATAGTCAGCACCAAATCACCAGGGGATTCAGAAAAAGCTTCTCTGCAGGGAGTGGTTAGAATGTGGAACCTGCTCATACACCAAGTGGTTGACACAGTGACCATTGTTGTACTGAAGGGGAAGCTTGATTGACACTTGAGGGAGGAAGCAAGAGAGGGAAGTGCTGTCAAAGTGAGAAAAAGAAGGGTGGGGGGGGAACTTGTGCAGAACATGATCACCGGCAAAAACCAACTGCACAGATAGCTTGATTCTGTAAGTCCCAAAAGCCTGGGCCTCCATTTGCTGTTCAGACGACTTCACAGGCACTGCTGATTTTTTTAGTCATTCATGGGATGAGGGTGTCACAAGTGAGGCCAGCATTTCTTGTCTGTTCCTAACTGCCCTTGAGAAAGTACTGGTGAGCTGTCTCCTTGAAATGTTGCAGCCAATGATGTTAGAATCCTTGGTGACTTTTAATGATTTTTATTTTGTTTTATCAATCTTTGCTTCGAGTTGTGAACTGAGGACTGTTACCCGAGGAAGACAAACAAGTTTGGCTTCATTTATGAGGCCAGACATGGAAGTTATTTGCATGTTGATTCTGATCAAAACAATTCCATAGATTCTTCAACACTGGGGAAGAGCAGTGCATGTAAACAGACAGACGTTGGTCATTAATAAAGACAGTCCCTGGGAACTGGTTCCACCAAGTCTGGGAGAGACCGAATGCTCAAGGAGGACCGAATGCTCAATATGTTCACTGGGAACTGGGACATTGCAGTGAGCTGGTCAGTCTGTCAGGGAGAGGCCACAGTTTTGAACTGGGTTTTGGGGAGGAGTCTGGCTGTTGAAGTAACAACATGAAGATCTGAAAGCTCCTTTCCTAACCGTCCATTGACAGCCAATGAAATGACAGAGATAATGAGGTCCCTTGGCATTTGGATCTTATATTAGGAAAGCAGCTACATCCTTAACTAACTTGGTCCAACAATAAATGAAAATGGAATGGGCTACAGAATGTTGCCAGGCAGCCATTGCAAAACTGGAAGTAATTTTAACAAATAAATGTGTATTAACTGCACCGAACTTTAATAAACCATTTCAATTAGAAGGAGATGTTTGTGATTTGGGGATTGGAACAGTTCTCCTACAGGACAACGAGGCTGGGATGGAGAAACTTGTGGCTTATTTTTCAAAAAAGGTCGAACCAACATCAGAAAACCGACTTGCCGATAGAAAAGGAAGTTAGCAGCTTTTCAACACTTTGGATTATATACTCAACATGGAGACAATGAGACTGTCTCTTTTACTGATCATAATCCACTGACCTTTAGAGTTGGAGTTTAGATCTACAGCTGGAGAAGTGTGATTGGACTGGAGGAAAGCTCATGTGGCACCTTAATTTAAAAATTGAGCAAGGGATAAACCAGGTAGCTCCAGGCCAGTGAGTCTGAGCTCAGTGGTGGGGAATTCATTGGAAGCAATTTAAAGGGACAGAATTAATCTACACTTGAGGAGGCAGGGATTAATCAGAAACAGACAGCATGGCTCTGTTAAGGAGAGGGAAGCAGAAGATGGGAAATTATCTGCTTTTCGTCTGGCCTCAGTTGTTTGTAAGATTTTAGTGAACATTATTATGAATGAGATTGCAGAGAACTTGGAAGTGCAGGATAAAATACAGTTGAGTCAGTATGGCTTCATCAAAGGCAGGTCATGCCTGAAATAAATCTGTTAGAAATCTTTGAGGAGGAAATAGGCAAGTTAGATAAAAGAGAACAAAGTTGGTCATTAATGAGGACATGACCTACTTGGATTTCCAGATGATCTTTGACAAGGTGTTTCAGTGGAAGCTGCTAAATAAGATAAAAGCCCATGGTGTTAGGGATTAGTGTGGTTTGACAATACTCAGACTTTCAGAGGTATATTTTGTTCTGGTATTTATTTTTTCATGAAAAGAGGTTGAGATAGAAGTGAAAAAAAGGCTGTTTCAAAACATTAAAGTGAACAGCTTGTGAGGCCTTGGGTGTTTTTTTTACAAGTTGAAACAATAGAAGCACTCTGAACGAGTGGGGTTAAGCTCCTACATAACCAGGATTTCAGTTTAACTTTGGGAAGCTGCTGGGGTTTGGAAGCTGCTATACATTGTTTCCTGAAGGCAAATGGAATATTATCCTTCATTGTAAGAGGGATGGAGTTTAAAAAGATGGAGGTTATGCTGCAGCTGTATAGGGGGCTGGTGAGACCACACCTGCAGTATTGTCTCCTTAATTCCGAAAGGATGCACTGGGACTGGAGATAGTGCAGAGGAGGTTCACTTGGTTGATTCCAGAATTGAGGGGCTTGGCTTATGAGGGAAGATTGAGTCGGCTGAGACTACATTCATTGGGATTTAGAAGAATGATGGGGGAATATGATAAAAATATGTAAAATTATGAAGGAAATGGATAAGGTAGAAGCAGGGAGGTTGTTTCCACTGGTGGGTGAAACTAGAACTAGGGGGCATCAGCCTTTTGTTATAAAGCCTCAAATTATCTTGAGAATGTGACTTAAATAAAGTTCTGGGTAATACACATTAATGAATCAAAACCAGCAAATCCATTCTAAAAGATGAAAGGCTGGATAATCAAGGTTTGTTCAATGTATCATTGTATCACTGTAATCTATTGCCAGAAATTATGTGTCTTATGGTCCTGTTTCACACCACCTGATGAAGGAGCAGTGCTCAGAAAGCTAGTGCTTCCAAATAAACCTGTTGGACTATAACCTGGTGTTGTTTGATTTTTAACTTTGTCCACCCCAGTCCAACATCGGCTCCTCCACATCTTGTAAATGAACTCTGTTTTGTTGAAAAATAAAAGGTTTGACCAGCCAATTCTCTCCTGCAATATCCACTTTACACCTGTTTAAAACAACGAGCAAAGTTAAGGTCTAGGCTCCCTTCTTAAAGGGTTTGAGGGATCTGGCCTGGTCCATAACAGAATGGGGACTCTTTACAGGATTTGTTGTTTAGTTGCAAACTGGGATTCGAGTTGTTGGACTTGAAGGCAGCGAATGGTAAGTGTTAGTGTCTGTTGTTGTGGATGTTGGTTTTGGTTGGTGTTGCTTGGTGTAGTCAGGGCTCTTTCAGTCAGCAAAAGTTTTCTGGGGGTGGAGGAAGTGACCTTGGGGGTTTTACAAAAAGGTGGTTAAAGCCAAGCTGTGGGAATGAGCAAACAAGCTGGAGTTGGAGCTGCTTCCTTCCGTGAGGAAACGACAGATACTTACAGCAGGAGCTCAACATTTACATTTGTTGGAAACTCCATCAGAATCTTTAGAGAGGCTAAAGTTCAGTTGAAAATGAAACAGCTTGGGTTAGAGTAAAAAAAAACCAAGGACAACCGAACCTTGTTAAAGGAGCAGCTTCTTCACAAAAGGAATTTCAGGTTATGGTCAGCAAGTGGGTAAGGACAGCGGAGTCCATGGAAAGGTCACCCATGGTCTTATTGGATGGTGGGGCAGGCTCAATGGGAAAACAGGCTCAAGGTAAGAAATAAAGGGTGAGAGGAGAGTTGAGGAGAGATACATTTTCATACAGAGGGATTTAAGAGTTTGGCACTCACTGTCTGAAAGAGTGTTAGAGTTAGAAACGCGAGTAACATTTAAGCAGTATTTTGGGATTTAGTAGACTTCCCATTTGCCTCTTCAGTAGCCTGCATCTCTGCTGTCTTACTTCTTTTTGATATTTTAAACTTCTGTCTAATTGACTTCCACCTCCCACCTCTACCCATCCCCCAATAATTAGTTTAAAATCCTCAAAACTGTTGGTTAAAAAGGCACAAAGATCAAGAGCTGTATTCTGGGGGAAGTATAGTCAGATTTTTGTTAACTCACACTCAAACGATGGTCCAAATGCCCTCTTTCTATGCAGTAAATGTCTAAGAGTCCATGAATCGATAATGAAACCTGAAAGTAATGAATCTTCACATGAGGAATAGTTAATTGTCTCTGGCCGACAGTAATTAACACTCATCAGATTGACAGAAGAGCTTTGAGGCTGAAACAGACAAGATGGAACTTTCTACCAGAGAAAGGTTGTCACTGCACATCATTCAGGAAATCTCAATGGTCAACCAACTGCAGGGTTTAGTTACAGCAAGTGGAACATTTTGACTTTCTGTGTTCTGTATTTGTAGTATTATTTGTAAGAAATTAAGGCAAACACTTTTGTCTCATCATTGTCTCTTGTCAATCAGTTCTGTCCCAGTATCTGTCTGAAACCTGGGTGTGTCTGCAGTGTTCTGTATCTCCCCTCACTCTCTGGAAGTGTTAGAAAGTACTTACTGTGACCCTGCACTGAGACTGACAGGAGGACTGCAGAAAGACAAATGTAGAGGGACTTCATCATCAATTCTTCACTTGCTCACTCTTCTCCTTCTCCAGAAAAATATGAAGTTACTTGACGTCCTGTGCACCAATGAAGAAATGTTGATCAGTGTAAACGATCTGAAGCAGGAGGAGGAAGTCTGTATGTGGTCAGGAAGAGCCAAGAGGATGACAAAACTGTTGTAAAACTGAGGGCACCAACCACAGCAACTGTTGAGAAAACAGGATGTTGCATCAGCTTCCAATACATTCCTCAAAATCCTTAACGTCAACGTCAAAAACTCTGAGAGCTTGGGCTGCACAGTGTTAACGACAAACTAAAGCTCACATCTCCATGAAAAAACAAACTTCCAGGACAGGGACAGTTAGAGAGAGAGTGAATTTTCTCAACTCTTTTCAACTGAAATTAATGTTCCCTCAACAGCGTCTGCACCAAATCCTCATCGGGCACGAACAGCACAGGGTAGGACACTCAGGACACTCAGTACAGACCACTCTATGCTGTCTCCATCAAATACTGTCAGGACACAAACAGTTCAATTCTAACTACAGAGTAAAGCTCTCTCGACACCATCCCTGTCAATCACTCCCAGTACAGTGACGGTCTGGGGTTGAATATGGAGTAAACATTCCTCTCAAAGACATCCAGGGCAGGGAGACCACATGGCCAGATTCAGAGTAAAGCTGTTCCCATCAAACACTCTGAGACAGTAACTGCACAGGATCAGATAAAGAGTTTAGCTCCTTCTCTCTGGTAACCCAGATCCCCCTGTATCACTGAAGGGAGAGGGACTGGAGCCACAGATTCAGGCTGCTATCCTAGACCTTCCGTCCTGAACACACACCCTGGGGATAAGGGGTGAGCCAGGATCACAGATCACTGACTAGTTAAACACTAATCCATGTGTAGACAGATGCAGATTCAGTGAGACTGGATTGAATTGACATAGCAGACTCACACAGACAATTATTTTTAGTGCCATTAAAACCAACCACAGGGTTTAACAGGACAACAAATTCTGTTGTGGCTGCTGAAGACAGAGCATGGTTTGAATGTTATTTCTGCAGTTCCCACAATTTCTTTCTCTGAGCCCTGACGCATTGGGCTGGACTTTCATTTGTTTTTGTTCAAGATGCACCAAGTGTTTTTAAGCATTTTTACCTTACTCATTCTGACTCCATTACAAAAAGGCAAGGCTCACTGGGAGCACCCAGGGATATTGTTAGGGTGAGAATTGCAGGGGTTTGACCGAGTTACACTAAAGGAATGACAGGATGTTTCCAAGCCAGAGCAGTGGGTGGCTTGGAGGGTAACGGTAATCCAATGTATGTCCTACCCTTATCCTTCCAGATGGTCATGGGTTTGGAAGGTTCTGTCTCAGAGTTTCTGGTAACTTTCTGCAGTGCACCTTGTAGACAATACACACTGCTGCATTTGAGTCTCGGTGGTGGTTGGAGTGGATGCTTGTGGATGTGGTGACATATAAGTGGGCTTATCTGTCCTGGACGGCGTCCTGTATCTTGAGTGCTGGTAAAGCTGCACCCATCCAGGCAAGTGGGCAGTATTCCAACACACTCCTGACTTCTGCCTTGTAGATGGTGGAAAGGCTTTTGGGAGTCAGGAAATGAGTTACCCATTGCAGTTTTCCGTGACTCAGATCTGCTCTTGTAGCCATTGTGTTTATGTGGCAAGTTCAGCTGAATCTTTGGTCAATGCTAATCCCAAGGATGTTGACAGTGGGAGATTCAGTGATGGTAACACCATGAAATGTCAAGTGGCAGACTCTTATTGGAGATACTCATTGCCTGGTATTTGTGTGGCACAACTATTACTTGTCAACACAAACCTGATATTGACACATTCTTGTTGCATTTAAAGTATCAGAGAAGTTGTGAATGGTGCTGAACATTATGCATCATTGGCAAACATCCTCACTTCTGACCTTCTGATGGAGGGAAGGTCATTGATGAAGCAGCTGAAGATGGTTAGGCCAAGGAGACTACACCACACTAATGTCCTGAAGCTCAGATGATGGACCTCCAAAAACCAGAAACATTTTTTTGTGCAAGGATGACTCCGAACAGTGGAAGGTGGCCCCAATCCTCAAACACTCTCATTTTGCTCGGGCTCCTTGATGACACACTCAAAACAATGTGGGCTTGATGTCAAGGGCAGTCATTCCCAACCCCCTCATGGAAGTCAGATCTTTTGTCCATATTGTCCAGGAGATGCCAGTGTTTTAACTGGATGGGCTTGACTCAGGAAGTGGCAAACAGAGGGGCACAAGCTTTTAGCACGATTACTAGAAAGTTCTCAGGCCTTAGCACTGTCCAGTGCCTCCAGCCATTTCTTGTGGAGTTTTCATGTGGAATAAATCCAATTGGCTGAAGTCTAGTATCAGTATTGCTGTGAATCACTGGAGGAGGCCAGGATGGGTCACTCACTTGGCACTTTGAAGATTGCTACAAATGCTTCAGCCTTATCTTTTGCACTGATATATTGGGCTCTTCCATCATTGAAGACAGGGATAGTTCTGGAGACACCTCTTCCATGACTGAGTGTGGCAGGACTGTATAAATTAGATCTGACTGTTGGTTGTGGAATCACTGAGCTATCATTTGCTCCTCATGCTCTTTGGCACGCAAGTCCGCCTGTTTGATTGCTTCTCCAGACCGACACCTCAGTTATTGGTGTGCCTGTTGTTGCTCCTGGCATGCCGTCCTGCACACTCTATTGAACCTGGAGTAATCCCCTGGCTGAATGGTAATCCTTGAGTGAGGGAGCTGTCACACTCTAAGGTTACAGATGTGCTGGAGTGCAATTTTGCTGCTGTTGATGGCCCACAGTGTCCCATGGATGTGCAGGCAGGAGTTGCTAGATCTGTTCAAACTCTATCCCTTTTGACATGGTGATAGTGCCCCACAACATGGTGGAGGAGACCTTTTGTCAGGAAACAAACACGCACACACACACACTCATACACACACTCATACACACACTCTCATAAACTAAACATTGATCTTTGGGTGGGGGGATGCCCCATAAAACAGTTTCAATGGTCCCCTGTACACAAGACCTGCTGAGATGCTTTTTGTGCTGATCAGAATGGTGCTCCTTGGTCTTCCTGCTCCTGGTCAGTTATATCTGCAATAAAAAAAATTAAAAATGTCTGCAATAAACAGAAATCAGAGCAGCTCAGAATTATAATTTTTGTTTGAGGGGAATTACATGAAAGGGGAACATTTCCCCCAACAATTGTACATTTATTTTATTCATTGATAGGATGGGTGTATTACTGGTAGAAAGTGAGGACTGCAGATGCTGGAGATCAGAGCTGAAAAATGTGTTGCTGGAAAAGCACAGCAGGTCAGGCAGCATCCAAGGAGCAGGAGAATCGATGTATCGTGCATAAGCCCTTCTACTGGCCAGGCCAGCATTTATTGCCCATCCCTAGTTGCCCAGAGAGCAACCAAAACCCAACCATACTGTGGTGGGTCTGGGGTCAGGTATAGGCCGGTCCCTGTAATGATGGCATTTTCTGTCCATAAGGACATGACTGACCCAGATGGATATTTCCTGACAAGCGGTGATGGGTTTGTAGTCACTATTAGACTCTTAATTACAAAATGTTTTGTATTTAAGTTCTACCAACCCTTATGGTATAATTCAAATCCAGACCACCAGAACATTACCTGGTTCGCTTCATTAACTGTCCAGCAATTTATCATGATGCTCTCACATCCCCTTTTCCCTCATTCTCTTCCTGACCGGGATAAATTCACTGGGAGAGACAAACTGTTGACTGACGGTCAGGTACCACCCAATAGGAACGTGGAGAATCTGTTTGTTTTCTGTTTGGTGCATAAAAGCAACACCCCAATGAAGCTGGGCAGGTTGGCAGACCAGTGGCAGAGCATTGGAGGGAGGAGGTGAGGTTTGAAAGTCGTGGGATCAAACCCCCATGATCTGACTGGACAGCATTAGAGATACCAGGAACAAGGAAATGGGTTACAACCTCTGTTTTCTTATTCCGTGGGGCCAACAGTCCATGTCCGATAACATGGCCCCGGAACTTGACTTGAGCTTTTCCGAATTCACTCTTAGCCAGGTTAATTACAGGGTCAGTCTCCAAATGTCAGTCAAATAATTCCAATCAATAAATGTTCCTTCCATGTGTAATTAAATATCACAAGGTCATCAATGTATACCGCAAAATTCAGTTATTCAGAAATGATTTATTGGTTAGTCTTTGAAATGTGGCAGGAGCATTTTTCATCACAATTGCCATGCCTTTAAATTGGTATTGTCCAATTGGTCGGGGAAAGTCAGGACTGCAGATGCTGGAGATCAGTGTCAAAAAGTGTGGTACTGGAAAAGCACAGCGGTCAGACAGCATCTAAGGAGCAGGAGAGTCGGAGATTCGAGCATAAGCTGAATACTTCCCAGTTTATTCTCAAATATCGCTCCATGCGATAGTAATAACTCTCTCAGGTCATTTAAATTTTCCTCTGGAAGTTAACTCAATAGTTTATCCCAAATTTTGAGATCTTCCTCATTATCCAAATTAATTTGAGAGATGTCCAATTCAGAATCCTCTGAACTTGCTTCTTCACTCTGTGTTGTAACCAGTAACACCTTCTCCTTTTGCTTTCATTGCATATTGAAATACCTTGTGCGCATAATCACCTGATACATTCTGTGAAATTTATTTTCTAACTGGAACCCTTATCAAATAATTCACCTCACTCAATCTCCTTTTGATTTGTTAAGATCCACTAAACCTTGCTTTTAAAGGTTCACCTCTCACTGGAAAAACGCTGACACTATCTCTTTGAGTAAAATTGCAACTTTTTGGTTTTCTTGTCTCCTTCCTGTTTCATCACATGCTGTGCTATTTTAACTGCTGTTGAGCCTACTCTCTTGCTTTATTTAACTGTTCACTAAAACTTTGACACACAGATACAGTCTGCCGTTAAGTGAGAATTGGGCAACATGATCTCTGATAAGGCATGACAAGAGATGGCAAAGAAAACTGCAGATGGATATGGGTTCAAGATTGAGACATGGAGCAACATGTGAGGGCCTTTGGATCAGCGGGCGGGAGTACGTGAGGGATGGCACACAGGCACAGCATCAGAAACAAATTCTGATGAAACAGACTCACTCCCAAATATGGTTAACATTGAAGACCATATGACACAGGAACCGAAGTGGGCCATTCATCCCATCAGGGTCTCGCAGGTACAGTGCTGCTGTGACAGAGGGGTTGGGAGCATATGAAATGGGAACCATTCGCAAACAGGAAACTCCAAACAGACATGTGACTGTCACTCCTTTTACCAGGATATGAATATCATTGTCCTTTCTCTGTGGAAATAAATGCTTTTCTTTCTGTCTGAGAGAAAAGATGTCAGGTGTTGGTGTGACTGTATGTGTTCCAAGATATTCACAATCCTGAGTAGACCATCCTGGAGTATGTGGTCATTCTGTGTACCCCACCTGCAGAAGGATGACCTGTACTGGGCTGAGTCGGAGTACAGAGCAGGTTTATTGAAATGGTAGTTTGTCTCCATGTGTTAAAAGATCAGAACAGGTTAAAGAGAGAAAAAGAGCTTCATTGTGGTACAGAAAAAGACCATTCAGCCCATCAAGTCCAAATGGACTATCTGCCACATTATCCCATGTGTGCCATTCACTGCTCTATCTCCAAAGCACTGCAAATTTATTTCCCTCAGTTTCTAGTCTCATTTTTTTCATCAATAATTGATCATCTTCACTTGCACCAACCGAATAGGCAGCATGTTCTGCACATTTCCAGTCAATGCATCAACAGAACCACTTGCCCATCTACATTTTCTCAAACTTTTAAACCTGATCCGAATTCTTGTACCATCACCTACTGGACAGAGTTCCTTTTTATTTGTCTGCCTTATCTCAATCTGTTATAATCTTGTACAGCTCTATCAAAATGATTCTCAACCTGTATTCTTCAAGGAAAATAGCCATTTCTCCAAAACAATCCTCTGACTATATTTTCTGTGTCTCTGAGCCATTCTGGTACAAGTGCGCTCCACCCCTCAGGAGCTCTCACACCCTTCCTGACCAGAACTCTGGTGACTAGAATTGGATGCAACACTTGACTGTCTCATAACCAGAGCTGAATCAAAGGTTAGCATCTTCTCCATGAGATTGTTCTCTTTAACAATAATAATAAAGCCCAAGATCCCATATATGGTGCTTTCTGATTAGGTCCTGTCACCTTTAAAGATAGATGGACATTAACCTCCTGCTCCCTCTGTCCTTGCATACTCTCGCCATCTGTGTCATTCAAGTATACACTCCCTCTCTGCATTGCTTCTCTCAAAATGCATCAACTCACTGTGTTTGAAAGAAGAGACATATTCAATTTAAAATGCTAACTCTGGCTGTACAATTTTCTTTCCACTCAGGTTTCCTGGGTTATTTATAAGAAATAAAACTCCATGGACTCACCACATCCTGGGTGAAGAAATCCCCATGGGCATCTGTAGAGTGAATGCAGAGTTAATGTTGTGTGTCTAATCCAGTTATGTCTTCTGAAGAACGGTCACTGGACTCCAAACATGAAGTCTGCTTTCTCTCCACTGAAGCTGCCAGACCTGTTGAGTTTCACCAGCAGTTTCTGTTTTTGTTTCTGATTTCCAGAATCCACAGTTCTTTGTCATTTTTTTGATTCGCTGTGGTGAGTGTTTGTCTTTCAGATTGGAGGGAAGTGTGCTGTCCTGTTAAAACAATTCTCTTTTTGAACGATGTGTTTGACCTGGAAAAACAGAGAGAGACGGAGAGAGACAGAGAGAGAGACAGAGAGAGCAAAACAAAAACAAATTAGCGCCAGTGGGAGGCTTAGAAAACAAAGTGCTAACCCCCACCCCGTCCTGCCACCCCCCAATACAACTCCCAAACCGTCCCTGACACAAACCATACCCCCACCTCCAATGCATCCACCCCAATGTGTCCACTCAACCAGATTCCACCCCAGCCACCCCATCCCTCCACCCCATACACCCCCAACCCATCCCGCAACCTGTCCCCCGTAAACAGCCCTCTAACCCAGCCCCCACCCATCCCACCCCCATTCGATTCCTCGACTCCAAACCTATCCCCAAACCCATCCCAACCTGTGCCACACACTGCCCACCCTCTCCCACACCCCCAAACCATCCCCCACCCCATCCCCCACCACCACAACTGCTTCCCCACCCCATCCCCCCAACCAAAACACCCTCACACCCCAAACTGTGCCCCACTCCCCAACCTATGCCCCATCACCACAACACCACCACCCCCACCCCTCCACCCCACACCTGGTTCCCCCTGTCCAAAACCCAGTGAGAGTCAGCTCACTCTGGTTCTAACCTTTACTTTCAACATTCTCTGTGTGTGGCAGGCCAGCAAACAGTCCTTCAATGATGAACCAATTCAACACACAGCCAACTGCCAGTTCCGAGGCAGAGCAACATTTCAGTTCATCCACAGTGTCTTTCCAGCTGGAATTCACCTGCTGTTCACTCCTTCAAGGATGCTGACACCTGTCCCTCCAGCTGATGTGGAAAGGCTGCCTCAGTGTTGATGGGACTTATCAAGGATCACATGGTCAAGGAATCATTTCAAAAATGACCAAAAGGCTTACCTCAATAATCCAACATTGATGTAAATGCGTGGGAGAACCTCATTCAAATGAAAGTGAGTTGAAGGAAACTCCTGTGTGAAGGGACACAATTGTTTGTGAACACCCATCAGCAGACGAAGCATGGAAAAGGAACCACAGAATGGTCTTTTAATGACCTCCAGACCAAGGACCAATCTCACCTGTGGGGAAACACCCATCAAATATGTGGTTGGAGATGTGGCTCCAGGATCAGGCTCATCAGCCACACATGGACCCACAGACCCCATGGCCAGTGGCACGGAATTTCCTCAGTGGATGATCCCACTCATCAGTGAGTAATGACGATGACAATGAATTAACCTGCTTTGTCTTTCCAAGCCAGATTCCAACAACATTTGTTCCGTTTTTATCTTCTCATCTTTTGTAAATGATGAACTGAGAGCACGGATCAGTCCTTGGAGCTACAATGTTGTGTCCATTATGGAGACTTGGATACCACAGGGGCAGGAATGGTTGTTGGACGTTCTGGGGTTTGAGCAGATTGGGAGGCAGATTTTGTAAAGGTGCAGAAGTAACAGGGTTGTTGTCATGGGTGACTTTAACTTCCCTACTATTAACTGGAATCTCCTTACTCCAAATAGTTTGAAAGGAGCAGGATTTGTCAGGTGTGTCCAGGAAGGATTCAGACTCAATATGTAGATAGGCCGACTAGAAGGGAGGCCATATTCCATTTGGTTCTTGGCAATGAACCAGGTCAGGTGTTAGATCTCGTGGTGGGATTGCATTTCACTGATAGTAATCACAACTGCTTGACCTTGACTGTAATCAGGTAAAGAAAGTATTTAATTGGGGGAGGGGGAATTACAATGCTATTAGGCAGGAACTGCGGACCACAATTTGGGAACAGATATACTTAGGGAAATCCACGACAGAAATATGGAGGTTGTTCAGGGAGCACTTGCTGATAGTGCTGGACAGGTTTGCCCCACTGAGGTAAGGAAGGGATGGCAGGGTGAATGAACCTTGGATGACAAGGGATGTAGCACATCTAGTCAAGAGGAAGAAGGAAGATTACTTAAGGTAGAGGAAGCAAGGATCAGGCAGGGCTCTGAAGGGCTACAAGGTAGCCAGGAAGGAACTGAGAAATGGAGTGAGAAGAGATGGAAGGGGACATGATAAAACCTTGGTGGGTAGGATTAAGGAAAACACCAAGGGGCATTCTACACTGATGTGAGGAACAAGAGGATGGCCCGAGTGAGGATAGGGCTGCTCAGGGATAGTGGAGGGAACTTGTCCTTGGAGTTGGAGGAGGTAAGAGAGATCATTAATGAATGTTTTGCTTCAGTATTCAATAGAAAGAGGGTCCTTGCCGTTTGTGAGGACAGTGTGAAGCAGGCTGATATACTTGAACAGATTGATGTTAAGAAGGAGGATGTGCTGGAAATTTTTCAAAATGTGAGGATGGATAAATCCACTCAGCCAGAGAGGATGTACCCAAGGTTACGGCGGGAAGCGAGGGAACAGATTGCTGTGCCTTTGGCGATAATCTTTGTGTCCTCAGTGTCCACTGGATTTATACCAAATGGATGGAGGGTGTCACGTGTTATTGCCTTGTTCAAGAAAGAAAATGTGGATAATCCTGGGAATTAGAGACCAGTCAGTATTTTATGGTGAGACAGGATTTATGATTACTTGGAAAATCATAGCTCATAGTACAGTGGCTCAGTAGTTAGCACACCTGCCTCACAGTTCGATTCCCGCCTTGGGTAACTGTCTGTGTGGAGTTTGCACAATCTCCCTGTGTCTGCGTGGGTTTCCTCCGGGTGCTCCGGTTTCCTCCCACAATCCAAAGATGTGCAGGTTAGGTGAATTGGCCATTCTAAATTGCCCATAGTGTTAGGTGCATTAGTCAAGGGTAAATATAGTGTAAGGGAATGGGACTGGGTGGGTTACTCTTCAGAAGGTTGGTGGAGACTTGTTGGGCCAAAGGTCCTGTTTCCATACTGTAGGAATCTAATCTAATCGTGATTTGTGTGGGGCGGGTCACGTTTAATAAGTCTTGTTGAATTCTTTGAGGGTGTAACAAAACACACTGATGAAGGTACAGCGGTGGATGTGGAGTACATGGATTTTAGCAAGGCGCTTGATGAAGCTCCACATGATAGGATCATTCTGAAAGTAAGGAGGCTTGGGATTCAGGGATATTTGGCTGTGTGGATATAGAATTGGATGGCCCAAAGAAGACAGAAGGTGCTAGTTGATGGAATGTATTCAGCCTGGAGCTCGGTGACCAATGGTGTCCTGCAGGAATCTGTTCTGGGACTTTTGCTCTTTGTGATTGTTATAAATGACTTGGAAGAGGAAATGCAAGGGTGGGTTAGTAAGTTTGCTGCTGACATGAAGGTTAGTGGAGTTGTGGATGGTGTGGACGGCTGTTGTAATTTGCAATGGGACACTGACTGGATGCAGAGCCCAGCTGAGAAGTGGCAGATGGAGTTCAACCTGTAAAAGTGTGAAGTGATTCATTTTAGATGGTCGAATTTGAACACAGATTACAGGGTGAAAGGCAGGATTCTTGGCAGTGTGGAGGAGCAGGGGCATCTTGGGGTCCACATCCATCGATGCGTAAAAGTTGGTACCCAAGTTGACAGAATCGTTAAGAAGGCAGATAAAGTGAGGACTGGTGTATTGTTATGAAGATATGGATGTACTGTATCTTTAAGAGAGTTAAAAGCTAGTAGTCATGGCATTAAGTGTTCACAGTAAGATACAATATAACATGTGATCCAGCTATTGGGGTAGCTAGGGTAGCTGGTTGCCTGAAGACAAAAAGATTTGAATTAGGCCAAATTATACACCAAATAAAACAAACTGCAATCCAGTTTGAATTTCGTATATGGACATTCTGAAAAGCTAATGATACAATCTGATGCTTTGATGGGAAAAGACCATGGAATATTGAACAGTTTAGAGAAGAACTGCCAAGCCAATCACTTCTGCAAACTGCCCAAAGAATAGCTTTCTTCAAGGTACCTTTATCGATCTGTAACCTGTGGAGCAGAATCCCACTGTGTTGATGCTTCACACTCTCTCTGTTACAGTGTCTGAAATGGATGGTGATTGGTCAGTTCGAGTATAGGCAGTACCTGGAGCAGACACTTGCTGGGCCTGATTCGTCCTGGGAATACTGGATGGCCCTGGATCATTCCTGAAAAACACACAAGGAACAAAAGTATTCAGAGCAAACTAATGACATAATCCCAGTAACAAAAATCCTATCTTTTGGCTTATTCCCTCACAGGTCATGGGTCTGGCTGGCTGCTCCTAGCTGTCCATGAGAAGGTGGTGGGGAACTGTTGCTGGATCAAAACCCTGGAGTTCCCTCCCTTCTGTGGCTCAAACTATAACACACGGACTGCAGTGGTTCATAAAGGCAGCTGACCATCAACTTCTCAAGGGCAACTAAGGATAAATGCTGACCCAACAAGAGATGCTCACATCTAGAAATTAAATTTAAAAGATTTTCAAATCACCCATGTCAGCCTTGAAAAAGTGGTCACCATAAACAGCCTTGCCTTGCCTACCCAGGTGTAGTCAGCAGCTGTAACACAGGGAGGGCTGTGCAGATACTGTCAGGAATCACAGTGACAGATCATTCCAGGCAGCTCTGGGTCAGCTTGGAGCAATTAGTCACAGGGCAGGGAGGGAGGGTGTTGGAGATGAGGGGAAAGTTCCTGCAGGGCCCTCCCATCTGCTGTAACTTTGTAGGAAGTTACAAGGCTTGGAAATCTTGGAAAGTGGAGGATGCTGCACAAATCACATCCACACCCAATGGAAATTCGGCTGCTTGGAGAGCAAAAGAGGAAGTAATAGGTTTCACAAAAACTTCCATTTTATACTCAGTACTTACTGCAAATTATAATATTTCAATTATTCCCTTCATAAAACATTAATTACAATTCAAAGTATGCATGGTAATAAAAATGAGCAATGGTTTAGTTTTCCACGGAGGTGAATTGCAGGTTAATTTGGGGAAGGGAGATCACAGGTGAATCTGGAGCTAGAGATTTGCATACAGCTAGAAATTAACAAATTCTGTTGAGAATTTATTAACCTGTCATGGTTTATGGAGATCACTTTCCCACTCTGCGTGTTTGAGCAGTTTCCTAAAAGGACAAAACAGATTCGCAGCTCATCAGCAGGAAACTGCATTCAGTAAGAGATATTCAATTCATCCCTGAACCAGGGCCTCTCTAGCACTCCCCTTGTATCAATCACTAATTACTCGACCTTTTCAAAGGTGGAGTGTGCTCGATTTGCCTGTGAACACCCTAAAGAGACAAAAATGATCAGTAAATATTTTCGTAAGTGATGAACAAATCTGTTACATTCTCTCCACAACTGGAAGTGTCTCAAATGAAGCTGTCCCTTATCAACAATATCTACATATCGCACAGTCAGACACAAAGATCTCCAGAATCTAATGTGGTACCTAAACCCTTCACTCAAGAATATCCTACACAGCTCAGTCGCAGATCAGTAATTGACCAAGTCAGATTGCAGTGTTTTAAAATAATTACTGGGGTGAGGCGTCAAATGTAGGAAGATGTGTTCAGTAAAAGAGCAGAGACAAATTAAGATAGAAAGGTATTAATATTGTTATAATCCCAGCTGATGTTATTACTGACAAATTAGATCCCAGACGTGGAACCTGGCTTGCTAGATCATATTTAGATTATTCTTGGTTTCCAATGAAATGTTCTCTCTGTGAAAGATTAGCACATAATGCTGCATGTATTGCTTTAATAATAAAACACAAGTTTATTCAGAATCAAAATGACAAAATAAAATAAACAAAACTGTCTACTTCTGACACAAACCCAAAGACTTTTAAAAAGTATGCTACAAGTATAATTCCATTTATGTCAAAACACTCATTTACAAATTAAATTCAATGAAAAGGTTTTTCATCATACCCAAAGCTTTTCACTGGTACAGTGACGAAACACTTAAAAAACAAAATTGCAAACTGGGAATGAATAATATTAAATACTCCGAGTTGGGCGAGAGGGTAAACTATGAAGAGGATACAGATACTTTAGTGCAATTTGGATCAGTTCAGTGAGTATGCAAATATATTGTAGTTGAAGTATAATGTGGTTAAGTATGAGATCATCCACTGTGGTAGCAAAAACAGGAACAAGACAAAATGCAATCGCAAAACAAGTCCTCCACAGCCATTCATGCACAAGATATTTTCAACCAACTTGAAGGCAGCTCTTGTATGAAGGGATACAATTCTTTTAAAATACTGATAGAAAAGAGGAAGTATGGAAAAAGGAACCAGAAAATGGAATACCAGTGACCCCGTGGCCAAGGATAAATTCCAAAAGTGTGGAAGGATTAGCGGTTGCAGGATTGTGCTCATCAGCCACACAATGACCCACAAAACCCACAAGCAATGACAAGGAATTTCCAAATGCAGAAACCCAGATAAATGTAGATGGGTAAAGGTAGTCTAGATGAGGAGTACTTTGAATATGTTTGGTATCATTTTTTACAAACAGCACATTCTGGAGCCAAAAGTATATCAGACCCTTCACGACTTGTTATTCTGCAATAAGATAAAATCAATTAATAAAATGAAAACAGAGATACCCCGAGGTAGCAATGATACTAATATGACTGAATTTAACAGTTTTAGGGAGGAAACCATGGATCCAAGACTGTTACGTTAAACTAAAATAAGGATAATAGTGAGAGTATGAAAGCAGAACGAGTTGAATTGAACTGATAAATGAGGTGAAGGGAATGATCAATGGATATAGTGGCAGATATTAAAGGGGGTAAATATTCCAATGAGAAAGAGAAATGGCAAGGGGCAGGACCCAGCATTTGGAGGGAAACGCAAAAAGAAATGAAGTATTAAAATGAAAGGAAAAGGAAATAATTACACAAAGCAAAGGAACAGGTCTGAAGATTGAACAGAATATAAAAGGCACAGGAATCAATGGCTCCAAGATGTACAAAGAGGGAAAAATTAATGTACGAGAGAAAATCATGTCAAAATCTGTATTTCTATGAAGACTTTAGAAACAAGTACAACATGAGTCAGTCTGCAGAATTAATCATGGAAATGGCAGATGAATTCAAATAATTTTTGCATTTGCAAGAAAATTACAATCCCCAGAGAAATGACACTGAGTTAATCATTGAAGCTGTGGGCTGGCAACTTCCCGGGTCCCTGCTGGAGGGGATCTTGGGTCTTTAAGGTGTCACTGCTGGGAAAGTTGACCAATTGCTTTAAATTCCCAAAGTTCTCGAGGTTCAGGGGATGTCCCATTCCTTTCAAGAATAGTGAATGTAAGTCATTTATTCAAAAAGGGAAGAAGGCAGAAAGTAGAAAACAACATGTCAGTTTGTTTATCTATCAGAGTGAAAATGCTAGAAATTAATATTGAAGACGTTATAGCAGGTCACTTTGTGAAAATGAAATGTACTGCAGATAAAGGACAACATGTGAATACATTGAGCTTATATTTCCAGAAGGCGTTTGTTAACATAGAAAATAGGAGCTGGAGGAGGCCATTCAGCCCTTAAGCATGTTTCACCTTTCAATCTGATCGTTACTGATTGTCCAACTCAGGACCTTGTTCTGGTTTTCTTTAACATCTTTAATCTGAAGAACTCGATCTAACTCCTTCTTAAAGTATTCAATGTTTTGGCCTCAACTGTTTTCTGTTTAGATTCCTTACAGTCGGGTCACCTGGAGGAAATCCACGCAGACACAGGGAGAATGTGCAAACTCCACACAGATAGTGGCCCGAGATGGGAATTGAACCCGGGTCCCTGGCGCTGTGAGGCAGCAGTGCTAACCACTGAGCCACTGTGCCACCTGTAGTAATGTATTCTTTATGCTTTTCGTGAGGAAATGAATTTCTCCTTCATCTCTGTCCTAAATGACCTACCCCATATCCTTATCCAGTGACCCCTTGGTTCTTGACTCCTCAGTCGTCGGGAACATCTTTCTTGCATTTACCGTGTCTAGTCTTTGCTAAAATTTCATATGTTTTCCTGTGATCCCTCATACTTAATCACAAGTTTCACTTTCCCATACTAAGCAAAGGGGCTTTGATCTCATGACACTTCATGTGTTCATCCAAATACTTTATAAAGCCTGTGAGGCTTCCTGCATCTAGTAAAGTCCCAGGCAATGCATTCCAGAATCCCACCACCCTCTGAGTGAAAGCATTTTGCCTGAAACTCCCTCTGAACCTCCTACCGTTCAGATTAAAGTTATGCCATTTTGTTATTGTGAAGTTCGTAATTCACTGGGAACCAGGAATTCCACATTAGGGAGGCAGAGGTAAAATTCTGGACAGGAACACTTCATTGATGATGCTCACCCCTCCACAACTGTCTCCTTACTGAGCCCCTGGCACCACACCCTGCAAGGGAAATACAATGGCTGCAGATGCTGGAAACCAGATTCTGGAGTAGAGTGGTGCTGGAAAAGCACAGCAGTTCAGGCAGCATCCGATGAGCAGGGAAATCGACATTTCGGGCAAAAGCCCTTCATCAGGAATACAGGCAGAGTGCCTGAAGTTTGGAGAGATAAATGAGAGGAGGGTGTGGGTGGGGAGAATGTAGCATAGAGTACAATAGGTGAATGGGGATGGGGATGAGGGTGATAGGTCAGCGAGGAGCGCAGGGTAAGGTAGCAAAGGGCACAATGGGTGGATGGGGGTGGAATGAAGGTGATAGGTCAGTGAGGAGGGTGGAGTGGATAGGTGGTAAATAAGATAGGTCGGTAGGACAGGTCATGGTGACAGTGCTGAGCTGGAAGTTTGGAACTGGGGTGAGGTGGGGGGAAGGGGAAATGACACCCTGCAAGTCACCTAACCAGCTTTCTTAAAGGGGAAGCATCAACCAAATACCTAACACCCCTCCCCCTTTGTTTTAACAAACCCCACCAAGGCTGGATTCAAACGAGTGTGGCAGGAAGGATCTCTGAATAAAAATGGAACCAAGGGGGGTCATGGGTCAAACTCTCCATAGGTTAGAGTTCTAAAGGAAGATGGTCGTGGTTATAGGACATGAGTTATCTCATCTCATTCTCCCAGGCCCAAACATCCCCAGCTGTTTCATCAATGACCTTCCCTCCATCGTAAGGTCAGAAGTGGGGATCTTACCCGATGATTATGCAATGTTTAGCATCATTTACAAATCCTCAATTTACTGAAGCAGTTCATGTTCAAATCCAACAAGATCTGGAGAATATCTGGGCTTGGGATGACAAGTGGCAAATAACATCCCAGCAGAATCTGCTGTGAGGGGGGAGAGAGAGAGAGAGAGAGAGAGAGAGAGAGAGGATATGAACACAGCACAGACACCAAACAGTGAGGTAAAACATTGAATCTGTTATATAGTGAGAAAAGATAAAACCGGACCTGAAACATTAACTCTGATTTCTCTTCACAGATGCTGCTAATTTCCAACATCCACAATTGTTTCAGTTTGTATTTAACATCAGAATCGAAAGGTGTGGTGCTGGAAAAGCACAGCCGGTCAGGCAGCATCCGAGCAGCAGGAGAATCGATGTTTTGGGAATTTGGAGAGGGAGAGGTGGGCTGAGAGATAAATTGGGTCGTGGAGATTCTGTATGAATCACTCAAAATGGGGAGGTGAAATGGTCCCATTCTATTATCACCAGGTTATTAATCTGGAGACCCAGGTAAGGTCCTGGGGAATGAAGTTCAAGTCCCACTATGTTGGGTGTTCCTTTTTGTCAGTCTGGATTAACAGACTCGTGATGGCCATGACCTATCGAGTAGAAAGTCTGTCATTATTCCCTGGTTGGTTCAAATATGATTCCAGACCCACAGCAATGCGAGTGACCTCCCAGTAGCCTCTGGGCAATTCGGGAGGGATAATGAATGCTGGCCCAGCCAGTGACAACTGGATGCCATGAATGAATCAAAACAAAGAGTCCATGGAAGGTGATGAAACCAAACCCATATTGTCCTCAGGATTCAGGAATTTCTGACAATGAGCAATGAGATTGACTGCTCTGAGTGTGAACATGGTCAGGAGGATTATGGAGAGGACAGCCCAGATTACAATTACGAGTCACAAAGCCAGGTCATGCAGCAGAGACAAGGAATAAAGTGTCTTGACACAACTATAAAAAAGCAAAATCAAACCACCAAGGGATTCAGGAAAACACAGGGAGTGATTAGAATGTGGAACCTGCTCATACACCAAGTGGTTGACACAGTGACCATTGTTGTACTGAAGGGGAAGCTTGATTGACACTTGAGGGAGGAAGCAAGAGAGGGAAGTGCTGTCAAAGTGAGAAAAAGAAGGGTGGGGGAGGTGAACTTGTGCAGAACATGATCACCATCGAAGACCAACAGAATTCTTTAAATTTCATTTGCATGAGCCTTAATTTACTGTTCCGATTACTTCATATAATTCTCAACATGCTGAACTTATATTCGTGAATGGGGTGTAGGTGTTGTGAGTGGGTGTTACCTGTCCCACATTATTGTCACAAAGGTACTAGCGAGCTGCTGCAGTTCATGATGTTATAACCCTCACTAATACTTCATTATTTTTATTTCATCAGTTTTACTTTGGAGCTGGGAATTAAAAAGATGTGAGCTGAAGGTGACAAACAAGTTTTGGTTTCTTTGTGAGGGCAGGCCTGGAAGTTATTTGCAGATTGCTTCTTGATCAGAACCATCGGAGTGAGCTGAAACTTTGGCCCTGATTGATATCTCCAGAAAGTCAAACCAAGAAACAATCATCTCTGCCTGTGGAACTAAAGTATCATGAGAACCGCTTGCATGATCTGGCCAGTTTTGTTATTGTATTTTATTTATCCCTTAACTGTGTTTTTTCATCCGTCAGTATTTTGTGTGATTGGGGCTGAAATGAATAAAAAATGAAAATAGACATCGTCGACTATATTGCTCTTTAATTTTGTTGAATTTTCACTCGTCTGCAGTCACTGTATTGTTCATAAATTGCTAAGTATTTTGTTTAAGTTACAAATCAGTGTCATTTGGGACAATTCTGAAGGTCTTTGAAGGCAAATGGAATTGAGAAAATTGGAGATGAGAATTCCAAAAGCAGAGAAAGAGATAGAAAGGGAGGAGAAAGAAAAAAGTTTCAAAGAGCATTAAAGCTTAAAAAATTGGAACGAGAGTGGCAAGAGAAAGAAAAGTAACAGAAATTGAAAGTGATGCCATTTCGGAGCAGTGGGTCAGTGGTTAGTACTGCTGCCTCACAGCATCAGCAACCCAGGTTTGATTGCACCCTTGGGACCGTCTGTGTGGGTTTGCTCCGGGTCATCTAGTCTCCTCCCACAGTCCAGAGATATGGGGGTTAGGTGGATTGGTCATGTTAAATTACCCATAGTGCCCAGGGATTTTAGGTTAGGTGGATTAGCCACAGGAAATGCAGGGTTACAGGGACGGGATGGAATCCTTGTTTTTAAACGTCAACGTGGATTTGATGGGCTGAATGGCCTGTTTCCATACATTAGGGATTCTATGCTACTCCATGCTAGGTAAGTTAAACCAAATGTTTGGAAGAGACTTAAAGAGGAAGGTTTGAGCCATAATTCACAGTTCAGTCAGGAGATTTTATAGATTGTGCAGGTGAAATGATTGCACAGAGGCCAGGATCCTGTCACCAAGACACATTTTATTTTCACGGTCTCTTACCAGCCAGCTCAGAACCAGTTCCGAAAAAGAGGAGACTTTCTGAATCTCCTGTTTATATCTGTCCCCCAGTGCCCCCTGGCCCAGGTAACAACCCAATCAAGAACCTTCTAAAAGGGGCAGCACGGTGGCTCAGTGGTTAGCACTGCTGCCTCACAGTGCCAGGGAACCAGGTTCAATTCCCATCTGAGGCAACTGTCTGTGTGGATTTTGCACATTCTCCCCGAGTCTGCTTGGGTTTCCTTCCAGTGCTCCGGTTTCCTCCCACAGTCCAAAGATGTGCAGGTTAGGTGAATTGGCCAGGCTAAATTGCCTGTCGTGTTCGGTGCATTAGTCAGAGTTAAATATAGGGGAATGTGTCGGGGTGGGTTGCTCTCCGGAGGATCGGTGTGGACTTGTTGGACCGAAGGGCCTGTTTCCACACTGTAGGGAATCTAATCTAATCAATGAGATCCACCGGGCCCACATTTCAATCACTACAGCAGGTTTTGTCAAAATTTGAAAAGAAGGAAATGGAAGCAATTTTCATGGTGTTTGAGAAGATAACAGATATAAGGTGGGCAAAAGCAGAACTGACCTTGCCCATGCAAAATAAATTAACTGGTAAAGTAGAAGAGATTTCTACATCCCTGTCACAGGAACAGTGCAGGGTTTACGATGAGCTGTTCAATGTGGATAGGAGTTGGTCCTGGGAACATCCAGCTGGAGGTTTTGGAACTTATGGAAACAGCCTGAACAAACAGATACTGAGTTTGGGAAATTTAAAATAATGTTCATTCATGGATAAGAGCATTTAAGCCTGTCAATACTTACAATGTTACAGAGAGAAATTATTCATACAATCCCAACAGTGTGGAAACAGGCCTTTTGACCCAACATGTCTACACTGAACCTCCCGAAGAGTATCCCACACAGACCCATTCCCTTACTACTGAACATTTCCCCTGACTAACCCACACATCCCAGAACACTATGGGCAATTTAGTATGGCCAATTCACTTAACCTGCACATCTTTGGACTGTGGGAGAAAACCAGAGCACCCAAAGGGAACCCACACAGACTCAGGGAGAATCCGCAAAGGGCAGCACGGTGGCTCAGTGGTTAGCACTGCTGCCTCACAGCACCAGGGTCCCAGGTTCGATTCCAGCCTTGGTGGACTGTCTGTGTGGAGTTTGCACATTCTCCTTGTGTCTGCGTGGGTTTCCTCCGGTTTCCTCCCACAGTCCAAAGATGTGTAGGTCAGGTGGATTGGACAGGTTAAATTGCCCACAGTGTTAGATGCATTAGTCAGAGGGAAATGGGTCTGGGTGATTTACTCTGCAGAGGGTCTCTGTGGACTGGTTAGGCCGAAGGACCTGTTCCACACCGCAGGGAATCTAATCTAAATCCACACAGACACTTACATGAGGCTGGAATCAAACCTGGGTCCCTGGCTCTGGGACGCAGTAGCACTAACCACTGGGCCACCCTGTTATTTTAAAAGTATTTAAGTCATCCTAATCTTCTGTAAACAGAACTCATGTCGAAAACTAAAGTGTACTCAGGGCAGGACAAGCCGCTGTAATGGCTGATGGATATGAACTGATCCTCTCATCTCTTTTTGTGTCAGGCCAGAAATGTGAGAAAAATATAAAGTGGTGAAGGAAAAGGGAGGTAGGTCACCAGGACGGACAGGATGGAATCCCCGAAAATTAACAAGGAAATTGCTGAGGGTGGAGGTTCGGTTCAGAAACTTCAATGTTTCTATTCGACTAAGTTGGGTCGTGTGCATTCGGAATGTTGGAAGGTGTGAGGAAAATCTATGGGACTTCTCGGAGTCAGCAAAGATGACAAGGGAGCACAATAAAGAGAATAACATGGAGCACGCTGTAGCTTTGACTATAACAAAAAGGCCAGAGGTGAACTCTGTCATGAGGACAGAAATGTGTAGATGAGAGATTCCTTTTGTCGAAAGGGAAAGTGACTCCTTTCCTTCAGGTGAGCTAGCTAAACCCGGGGAACAAGTGAATTTGCGAAAGCCAAGGTGATGTTGTGGGATGTGTGTGGGACAAGGACAAGTGTCACCCAGAACAGGAAAAACAAAAGCTTTCATTGGCTTTCACACAAAATGAGAGAAAATGAGATTTTTTGGCACGTGTGGATTTTATCAAAATTTTGATTTAAGTTTAGGACAATAGACGCACCCTTGATGTATTGATTGGAAGGAGGTCAGCCAGGTGGACATCATAAAATATGAGTTCCCTGATTGGGGCTGTTAATCTGGTCTAATCAAGGAGCCCTGGCTGACAGACATAAACAGGAGTGTCAAATATCCTGTTCATTCTGAAAGCTGGCTCTGAGGGAGGATCAATGTGAAGGACTTTCCACAAAGGGTGACTTGGTGAGGGGTGCCAGTCTCTGTGGAGTTATTTCAGTGGTGTTGAGAGGTAAGTATGCTCCTGAAAAAAAAATCACTTGTAACAGTCATCTTTGAGTTGGGGTAAACATTTCTGACATCATCCTGTTATTTCTGAAGATTGACTCATTTTATCCGACTATCAAAGACTAGGCCCAGGATGTGGAAAAAATGTGCTATTGATTCTGGCCAAATTACATTAGGGTGGTTGAAAAGCAATCAATAGTTCTCCTGACATCTTGTGGAGGCACAGCTTGTTTCGTTCTGAGGAGAGTGACTTTCCTTGAGGCATCAGATACTAAAACCTTTCAAGAGTTTGTGGATTTAGTTCAGAGAAATTAAGATCCCAAGTCTCCTCTAATTCTGAAGTGTTCCTGGTTTGGCAATTCAAGAACCAGGGGAATCCACATCAGGATTTTTTACTGGGCTAAGACAACTGGAAGTGGCATGTGACTTTGGTTTAACCCTTAAGGAGGGTTGAGAGACCATTTGGTATTTGGGATTAATGATGTGACCATGCACAAGCACCTACTAGCTCAAGCCCAACTGGACTTCAAAGTGCATGACAACTGGCTTTATCATGGAAAATGTGGCCAGTGGGGCAAACGAGTTGCAAAGCGTCCTGATGGAAATGAACCCCCTCACCAGGCCGATTGGGCTTAGGGAACAGTACTTGAGTGAAGGCAATTGCATAGCCTCACTCAGGACATACCCTGAACAGAGGGACTCGAGATCAGCCCACAGAAAAACCCCAGAACAAAGCCAGGCCTCAGCCAAACAATTAAAATTGTCTTCAGGATCCGGGCCAACAGGCCACTATTAGTTGCTGCCGGTGTGCAACTCGAAACAGCAAAAGAGTCCCACTGGACCTAAACTGAGTAAGAGAGCTCATAGTCCAGTATCCAGGAGAGTGCACACCTTGGGAAAATCCACTTACATCTGGTTTGGAACAGTTACGTTTATTGGCAACATCCAAATCAGAACCAATCAAAATAAACATCTGGTTAAACAGTCACCTGCTTCTAATGGAGCCCGATACTGGTGTGGGTGTTTCAGTGATGACAGAACCAGTGTTTAACATTAATCACTCTGGACTCCAAATCTTAAGTTTGTGCAAGACCTCAGCGAGACTAACAAGTTACACTGGGTAACCTGTACAGATTAAGGGCCTCTTATGAGAACCAGTTGGTTCAGTTGCCACTGACTATAGTATGCAGCAAGCTTGATGGGGCTAAAATTGGTTGAGAATGATTCACCGAGATTGGCTCAATATTCTCCAATTGGAAAATGGCTGCCTGAGTACTAATGAAACACCTGACATTTTTCAGGAAGCTCTCGGGACTATCAGGGGAGACAAGGCCACTGTGCATGTTGACCAGGAAGTAATTCCAGAAGGCTGCAAGGCCCAGCCAGTGCCATTTGCCTCAAATTGGAGGTAGAAATCAGACGGCTGGAATGCAAGGAAGCATCAGACCAGTGCAGTTTACAGAATAGGCAGCCCCGGTCATCCCAATTGTCAACCCCTTTGGTCAGTTTGCCATTTGTGGGTATTTTAAACAAATGGTAAACAGTTTTTCACAGCTAGATAAATCCCCAATCCCTCGCAGTGAGATATATTCACAAAGCTGGAAGGGGGCACTGTCCTTCATGAAGCTGGACATGACCCGTGTATATTTGTAATTGCAGTTAGATGAGGATTCCCAGAAATATCCTGCAATTAATACCCATAAAAGTTAATACCAATACACAATACTGCCTTTTGGACTAACATTAGCCTGGGTAGTTTCTCAATGGACAATAGAGAACATGTTACAAGTTCTCGCCAGATGGTGGCATTTATCTCGATGACGTGTAAATATCAGGGAAGATTAACAAGGAGTACTTAAAGAACTTGGACAGAGAACTGAGATATTTCTCCCAGGTGACCATGTACCTTAGAAGGGAAAAAATGTGAATTCCAGGCACCCCAAGGGACCTACTTGGGCTCCAGAGTCAACAAGACCAGGTCACATCCATTGGAAGATAAAGTGAGAGCAAACAATTGCACCCTGGTGTCATCTGACTTCTGACATTCTTCAGGGGATGAAGTTTGGTTGAGGAACCACAGGAATGGCTCTGCATGGGTAAGCTACATGGTCAACACGAGGTCAGGTCCTGTGATGTATAAAGTTCTGGTTGGTCCAATGGTGCCGAACAAGGACATGGACCATATGAAAGCTGCAAACTCACAAACAGTGCAGAAACAATACATGCCCGGCTCCTTGGCAGAGTTTCTAATTGTTTGGGAACCTGGGTATTCTGCCTGTCCATCAAGCATGGGGCGACATGGTGGCTCAGTGGTTAGCACTGCTGTCTCACAGCACCAGGGTCTCAGGTTCGATTCCAGCCTCAGGTGACTGTCTGTGTGGAGTTTGCACATTCTCCCCGTGTCTGTGTAAGTTTCGTCCGGATGCTCCCGTTTCCTCCCACAGTCCAAAGATGTGTAAGTCAGATGAATTGGCCATGCTAAGTTGCCCATAGCGTGAGGTGCATTAGTCAGAGGGAAATGGGTCTGGGTGGGTTACTGTTCGGAAGGTTGGTGTGGACTGGTTGGGCTGAAGGGCCTGTTTCCACACTGTAGGGAATCTAGCTTTGAAGATGCCTCGGAATCTGAAATGGACACAGCGGATGTCGCTGCCTCAGTGCCTTTGATGCCTGGACAGGAGAAGGAATTTCTTCCAAGACAATCCAGAGACGAGAGGTGAGCGGCTGTGTGTTCCACACCGCCCATATCGGGGTCAGAGTTGGAGGGACCTGACCCAGTGCTCAAACACCCCAGGAGGATCTACGAAGAAAAGAACTGGCTTCTGTCCTCGGATTCAGGCGGGGAAGGATGTAGTGATTGTAACGAGGTCAGCCAGGTACACCTTATAGAATATCAGTTCCCCGACTGGGGCTGTTAATCTGGGCCAATCAGGGAGATCTGGCTGACTGAAAAAACAGGAATGTCAGAGGTTCTGTTCACTCTGAGAGCTGGCTCTGAGGGAGCTGGATCAGGGTCATGGATTCTCCACATGTAAATAAAGGGGCACTTCATGATGGATACCAGCCTCTGTGGAGTTATTTCTGTTGACTAATTTATTACAAAAATGAATAAAGATGGAATGGTCTACAGAATGATGCCAGGCAGCCTTTGAAAAACGATAAGTAATTTTAACAACTGAATCTGTGTTAAGTGCGTTGAGGTGTAATGGACCATTTCAATTCGCAGGAGATGTTAGTGATTTGGAGATTAGAGCAGCTCTCTTACAGGACGATGAGGCTGGAATGGAGAGGCCTATGGCCTATCTTTCAAAAACGTGGAACCAACATCAGAAATGCTGCTTGACAATAGAAAAGGAAGCATTGTGATCAGTTCTTCAACACGTTGAAGATTATGTTTGACATGGAAACACTGAGACTGTGTGATTTTTCCTAATCATAATCTACTTACTTTTGAACAAAAAAATTGAAACTAAGACTCCAGTGTTGTGCAGGTGAAGCTTAGGTCATGCAGCTGTCTAAAATAAAAGTTGTACGTATTGTTGGGAAAGCAAAACTAATTGTTGATGCTTTATCCTGAATGTTCAGAGTGGTCTGGCAGGCTAAAAACTAAATATCCAAGGCTGGATGAAATATGTCCCAGGTTTATGTGTGAGGCAAAAGAGGAAATAGTCAGGATGTTTGCAAAACATTTTCACTTCTTCTCTGGCTACAGGAGAGGTGTAGTAAGACTGGAGGGAAGCCAATGTGGTACCGCAATTCAAAAAGGGAGCAAGGGATAAACCAAGTAACTACAGTCCAGTCAGTCTCCCCTCAGGAGGGGGGAGTCAATTGGAAGCAATTTTCAGGGACAGAATTAATCTACAGTTGGAGAGGGAGGGATGTATCAAAAACAGAGAGCACGGTTTTGTTAAGGAGAGGGAGGCAGAAGACAAGAAAGTATAGAGCTGAAAATGTGTTGCTGGTTAAAGCGCAGCAGGTCAGGCAGCATCCAAGGAACAGGAGATTCGACGTTTTGGGCATAAGCCCTTCTTCAGGAATGATGAAAGTATGTCCAGCAGGCTAAGATAAAAGGTAGGGAGGAGGGACTGAGGGAGGGGTGATGGAGATGTGATAGGTGGAAGGAGGTCAAGGTGAGGGTGATAGGCCGGAGTGGGGTGGGGGCGGAGAGGTCAGGAAGAAGATTGCAGGTTCGGAAGGCGGTGCTGAGTTCGAGGATTTGACTAAGACAAGGTGGGGGGAGGGGAAATGAGGAAACTGGAGAAATCTGATCTCTAGCATCTGCAGACCTCACTTTCTCCGACAAGAAAGTATAGGCTGGTTCACCTGACCTCAGTCATTCGTGAGATTTTAGTTTCTATATTATCAAGAATAAGATTGCAGAGCACTTGGAAGTACATGATGAAATTCACCTGGGTCAACATGACTTTGTTAAGGCGAGGTCATATCTGGTAAATCTGTTAGAATTCTTCGAGATGGTAACAAGTAAGTTAGACTAAGGACAGCCAGTGGATATGGTCTATTTGGGAGGTTGCAGAAGGACTTGGACAGGATACAAGAGTGGGCAAAGAAGTGACAGATGAATGATAATGGGGAAATGTGAAGGGTTCTGTACTTTGTTTGGAAGAAAAGAGTTGTAGATTTTGGAGTCCTGGTTCAGAATTCACTTAAGAGCAGCATGCAGATTCACTTAACAGTTAGGACGGCAAATGCAACATCAGCATTCATTTTGATAAAGCTGAATATAAGAGTCTGAGATGGTAGGAGGATACAGATGAGCTGGTCTGATAGATTGAGCAGTTACAAATGGAATTCAATGTGGATATATATGAGATGATGCACTTGGGCAGGACAAACAAGGCAAGGGAAGACATGATGAACAACAGCAGCTTGAAAAGCACAGAGGATGAAAGGGACCTTGGTACATATGTACTGGTCACTTAAGTTAGCAGCACAGGGGGATAAAGTGGTTCAAAAGGCAGATGGAAGAGTTACCTTTATTATTGTCACTTCTCAGTCAGTTCTGTCCCAGGATCTCTCTGAAACCTGGGGGTGCCTGCAGTGTTCTGTATCTCCCCTCACTCTCTGGAAGGTCACATGAGTTTCTGTGGGCTCTGTCCCACACGGAGCTCTGATGGGAATGTTTCGGCAGCTTCAGGTAAGCGATGTTATCCTGGCTTCATTTTTTCCCAAAAGGAAGTCATTTCTCCCTGATGAAGAAACCACGGTGAAGGAAAAGGCTCATTGTGCTGAACAGCAACAGCTTTGGGAAGTAAGTACCAGGCAGCAGACGGGTCATCAAGGAGGAAGCAAATCCATGATTAACAAAGTAGATTTGAAAGGTCAGTGTTAGAAAATACTTACTGTTTCCCAGTACCAAGACTGACAGGAGGACTGCAGAAAGACACACAGAGACACCTCATCATCAATACTCCAGCATTTCACCCTTCTCACTCGCTTCCTCTTGTCCCTTCACAAAAAAACTACAGAAGGGACTTGACTTCCTGTGCACTGCCAAAGGAATGTTGATAAATCTTACATGAAAGGCTACAGAAAGGGAAGGCTGTGTACAGTCAGTAGCAGCTGAGAGAGTGAAAAGACTGTTTTGAAAGTGGGGCACCAATCATAGCCACTCCAGAAAAGGAACGATTGCACCAGTTTCCAATAAATTTCTCAAAGTCCTCAGTCCCAACATCAAATACTCTGAGAGCTGGGGAAGCACTGGGTTAAATACACAATAAAGCTCCTCTGCACATTACTGCCAGCACGGTGGCTCAGTGGTTAGCACTGCTGCTTCACAGCACCAGGGACCTGATTCAATTCCACTCTTTGGCAACTGTACAAACCCGACAGAGACATTCTCCCTGTGTCAGCGTGGGTTTCCTCTGGGTGCTTTCATTTTCTCCCACAGTCCAAAGGTGTGCAGCTGAGGTGTATTCACCATGGGAAATGCAGGAATAAGGGAAGGGGTTGGAAACAGGTGTGATGTCTTTCAGAAGGTCAGTGTCAACTTGATGGGCCGAATGCCGTGCTTCCACATTATAGGGACACTATGATTCCATGAGACATAGTCCCTGTCAAACACTCCCTTGACAGGAGCATCCCTGGATCAGACAAAGGATAATATGGATCCCTCTTTATTGCTGAAGAGAGAGGGACTGGAGACACAGATGCAGGCTGCTGTCCTGGACCTTCTGGACTGAACACATCGTGGAGCTAAGGACTGACCCAGGACCAGAGATTTCTGGCGAGTTAATCACCACTCCCATGTGTAAAGAGATTTTTCAGAGAGTCTGGGTTGTACTGACACTGCTGACATACACACACAGAGGAACCTCAATTATCCAGCATTCAATTATCCGAATTTCAGATTATCCGAACAAGGTCACAAAGACCTGATGCTTGGCTAAACTATGTCATCCACCATTAACAGAATCGATTAACAGAACGAAACACTCCCTGCCTGTGTCATTAGGATATTTATTTCTGATACATTTAGAACCAAATATAGAACTGAACAGAATGAGGTAGATTTGTAATATCTGTTGTGACTGCTGAAGCCAGGGTGTGGTTTGCATGTTATTTCTACAGTCCCCACAATTGCCTTCTCAATGCCCCAAAGCTTGGGGGCTGTCTCTTGTGTTTCTTTAGCTTGGTCCAAGCTGCATCAAGGTTTTTGGAGTATTTTTACCTGCCTCTGTCATTCCAGGAGGAAAAAAGCCTGGGACAGAGCAGAAAGGGTCAAGACAGAGAGTGTGCTGCTGATCATTCATTTCCTCATCCCTTATATGGAGAGCATCCTGACTCTGACTGCCCCGAGCAGGGCCAGGACAGATCGGAGGCTGCACTCGGCTGGGTGTACCAGGAGTACCAGGGTGTACCATGGATTTACAAAAGATGGACACTGATTAAAGCATGCTGGGAAATCAAACCCAGCCTTGACTAAAGTGACTGTGCTAATCCACCCGCTGCAGGATCCAGACAGGCTACAGCTGCTCACAGACGGTTTACAAACAAACCTGACAGCTGCAGACCCTGCAATACACACCTGAAGCTGGACTTGAATGGGACAATAGAATGTCACCCTGGGGACAATTGGGAGCAGGGAGTCATTCAATAGACATGGAGGTGCCTAGTACCCTTATTTGGAGGAGGCTACATGCACACAGCACCGACCATAATGAACACCTAAGGGCCACCCTGCCATCAATGAGCCTACACCTGGTTTGGTCTGTTTGATCAGGGCAATCAAACCTGGTCAATCCATTGGCAGATCGTCAAGACCCTCCCAAAAGGGCAGGATGGCTCTGAAGGATTAGAATCATCGCAAAACCCCACTCAGAGCGGTAACCCGAGAATAACCACTGAAAGAGAAGGCACCTCCAAGGCCATCGGAAGTAGAAGAAGACCTCACCGTGTGGAGCTCCGTTCCAGTGGGATGGGATACGGTCACACCAGGTTAAGCTGAAACGTAAGATAGTTTGTTGTGGTTTTTTTTGTTAGATTATGGCGTACTTTATTGTTCTAATATTAATTGTGTTCAACAACCAAATATTTTTGTCTTACAGTTGACTTCCAGTTCTTTTGCTGAATATAAGATTTTAAACACACTGTGTGGCAGGTATAACAAATTGGCACCCCAGATGGGACCTCGATATGTTGCTCTGAAATCGAATCCTGTCCAACCTGACACTCTGTGCGATTTTGCCTGAGCCACTTGTTAAGAGGACAGCTGTCCCACACGAAGGTCAGGAGTCCCAAGTGAATCAATCCGAATAGAAAGGTCAAAACTGAACTGTTCTTGAAAAGATAAAGCCAACAGGTTTTTACTTCTAGTCCAGCAAACAACTGTTTCTGTGTGTGTTTGGGGTAGGTCAGGTAAAACACCGAAACGTCGGGAGAGACCCAGTGGTATTAGGACCAAGAAAGTAACAACAGCGGTACCCTCAGTCCATTCAAATAATACTCCTTTATACCGTCACTCTTCCCAAAATGGATAACGTCACATTTATTAACATTGTATTCCACCTGCCAGACATTTGCCCACTCACTTAAGTATCGCTGCAAAGTTTCACAGTCCTCTACACACTTTGCTCTGCCACACATCTTCGTGTTATCTGAAAACTTGGACACACGGCACTTGGCCCCCAACTCCAAGTGAAGAAGCAGGCAGCTGCAGATCATACCAAGTGTCTGCAGGAAATTGACGAATTAAAATCACAGCTTTCCATTCGAAATGGGATAATGTGCCCATACGGAGAGGTTAGAGAAGAAAAAAAACAAAGGATAGACTGGGATGAGCTCAGGGAAGACACTCAACAGTGGACCAGGAGCACAGAGGTTTGGGGTCTATCCCCACCCTTCCCATAGGAGTCTCCTCCTTCAATGCCCCTGGGAGCACTCCCGGTCACATTGAACCCAATAACAATTGAAAGGCAGTTCGGGGACCCGAAGGACCTGCCCCCAATCACATACATCACCCCATTTACCACTGCACAGTCTGCAGAGATCAGGGCAGCATGGTGGCTCAGTGGATAGCACTGCTGCCTCACAGCACCAAGGACCTGGGTTCGATTCTAGCCTCAGGCAACGGCCTGTGAGGAGTTGGCACATTCTCCCCATGTCTGCCTGGGTTTGCTCCGGCTTCCTCCTGCAATCCAAAGATGTGCAGGTTAGCTGAATTAGCCATGCTGCATTGCCCATAGTGGCCAGGGATGTGTAGGTTGGGTGTATATTGGGATGGGGTAAATATTGGGAAGGGGAATGGGTTTGATTGGTTTACTGTTTGGACTGTCAGTGTGGACTTGTTCAGCTGAAGGGTCTGTTTCCACATTGAACAAAGAAAATTTACAGCCCAGAAACAGGCCCTTCAGCCCTCCAAGCCTGTAGAGGTCCTACTCTATGGGTGGCATGCTAGCTCAGTGTTTAGCATTGCTGTCTCACAGCACCAGGGTCCCAGGTTCGATATTCCAGCCTTGGGTGACTGTCTGTGTGGAGTTTGCACATTCTCCCCGTGTCTGCATGGGTTTCCTCCCGGTGCTCTGATTTCCTCCCACAATCCAAAGATGTGCAGGCCAGGTGAATTGACTATGCTCAATTGTCTATAGTGTTAGGTGCATTAATCAGAGAGAAATGGGTCAGGTTGGGTTACTCTTCGCAGGGTCAGTGTGGACTGGTTGGCTCGAAGAGCCTGTTTCCACACTGGAGGGAATCTCAACTAATTCTAAAGATAGAAAAACATAATCCTGAATTTGAACCATCCACTGATCCTTTTATATTCTATAAGAAGTTCAGGCAGCAGAACATTTTACGGGGTCTGGACGAGAGAGAGGAGGTGAAACTTATTGTAATGTGTTTGAGCCAGTCGGTACAGCCCATGATCCCAGCTCCAGCAAATGTGGGAGACAGAGGCCTTGTCAACATGAAAAAGCCAATCCTGACAGTGATTGGTTCGAATAAAGGGGACCCCGTCGACGGCTTGGATAAGGGTAGGCAAAAGAAAGGGACACACCCAACTGTCTTAGCCAGTTCCTTTGGGTACATATCACAGGGGTTTCTGGAGAGTTAGACAGGGGTCAGTTATCCGAGGCTGACTCAGCTAAGTGGGTGAGGACTTTAGTTTCCCAGGGCACTGAGGAGAGCAGGAAGGTCTGTGTGAACTTCAATCCTGTAGAGGCAAGACACAGTGAGGCATGGGTTCTGAGCGGAATGTCCCAGGTGTGGGAGACTAACCAACCTCAGACCCTCAATGCCAACCTTTGAGGCATCCGCACAACAGTGTCAGGCTTCTGCCTCCCTGATATGGGTCTGTGACACAAAGTGGGATGGTGCAGGTTGGCCACTAGTCAACAGCGAGATAGGAGGTCGCCCTGTCAATTTCCTTTGGGATACCGGAGATTCCGACACAACCCTGAATACATCGAGATTTAAAAATATACCCTGGTGGACCACAGGAACGATTGCTTTAAATGGGTTGGCTGGTCATGTACAGGAGGGGTACGTTACTGAAAGGATCGGATTTAAACTGGGTGATATTACATGCCAGTGTCCTGCTATTATAATCAACCCGGGGTTGGGGGGGATCCACATACTCGGCATTGATTATCTGATGAGGTGTAGTTTTAGAATTGGCCCAGTGAATGCCTGCATAGGGCAGTTACCTCCAGTCATTAACACCCCATCCATCATCTCAACAGGTCCTCATGCTAATCGAGTCAGTACAACAGGAAAGTTCTGATTTAATCCTCTGACAATGACCAAGAATCTGGCTGTGGGAAGGATAGCTGCAAAACGCAAAGACATATTAGCCCAGCATAAACATGACTGTGAGCATATCCCTGGAGAGGTGATAATTGAGGGGCCCAACCCTGTAATCACAAAAAAAATATGGTTTCCTCAGACAGGCAGAGGGGGAGGTGGCCAAGGTGATTGACAGTCTGTAACCTCCACTAATAATGATCCCATTTGGCCAATCAGCAAACCAGATGGGTTTAACCATTGATTACAGACAGCTTCGTAAAGTCAACCACCCCCCACCCCCCCCGCCCACCCCCCCCCCACCCACTTCACTGCACCAACAGGAGCCACAATAATGAAGAAAGTCCCACAAGTGACGTACTTCACAGGACTTGATATCAGTCATTGGAATCGGCTCTATTCCTGATGAAGGGTTTTTGCCCAAATCGTCGATTTTCCTACTCCTCGGATGCTGCCTGACCTGTTGTGCTTTTCCAGCACCACTCTGATCTAAACTCTAGTTTCCAGCATCTGCAGGCCTCACTTTTGCCTCATACAACTTGTAGACGACTGACTTGTGTAAACAGAAACAAAGGAGGAGCACATTCAGCTCCGAGGTGAATTACTCGATCTGTTACACAGGCTAGGATGCAAAATTAATCTGAAAAAGACACAAATTCTACAGCCTAGGGTCACATCCTTGTGAATGATAATCACCCACAGGAAAAGGGAAATAGATCAAAAGCGATTCGAGACCACAGAACGATTCCCACTCCCCCGAGATGGTCGTGCACTTTGATCCTTCCTTGGGTTAGTGGGATAGTGCAGGAACCACATTGATGGGTTCACCATCAAAGCAGCCCCAGTCTCAGAGTTACTGATAAAGGACGCTGCCTGGAATTGGACACCTCAACACACAGAGGAGTAACTGAGTTACAACACGCCCTCACAACAGCACCTGCCTGACTAGTTCCCAACCCTGATTTACCATACGCCCTCGAAGCTGCAGCCACAGACCAGACGATAGCTGCTGTTCCACTGCAAGAGTGACATGGTAGGCAAGGGCCAGGAGCTTATGCCTCCAGGGTCCTACAGCCCGTGGAGCAAGGGCTTTCCATGTGGGAATGGCACCACCACACAGTCTTTTGGGCAGGCCAATACTTTGACTACGTTATTGGTTTAAACCCACTGACCATACTGACTGAACATACACCAATCCAGGTCCTGCTGGACGGCCCAATCAAAGATGGCTCAGTGAGACAGATTCGAGCCACACGATGGACTCCACTGCTTCAGAGTCGGGACATCACGGTCAAACGTACCAAAGTGCCCAGCTTCCTAGCTGATGGCCTGAATTATGGAGGAGACCCACATGACTGCCAAATCACAGCCACAAAACACCCTACCGGCCCTTTTATGACCCAAACAGCAGGGAAAATGGCTGGGATGAGACAAGAGAATAACCAAGCAGACACAGCCATCGGAATTTCTGTAGGTGGACCCTCGACTGGACAGGATGGCATGTGGATCACCGGCTGTGGGATATACATGACCAACACTCAGGGACAGCTATTGTTTCAATTAGCCTGAAAATTACCCAACCATCTCAGTGACCAGGCTGTGGAACTAGCAGCTGTGGCTTATGTAGTTAGCCACTCCAACCAGTTCCTCCATCCACAGATATATTTTCCAACAGCATGTGTGTGTGCAACAGCCTCACTGAATTCTTACCACTCTGGGAAGCAAAGGTTTAATTTCTACCAATGGGAAATCACTACCAACAGCCCCCTTTATTTCAGTACGGACTGCAGTCTGCCCGTGGAAGGCAATAGAGTATAATTAAAGTTAAACACCACCACAAGACATCCCCAGAAGGTAACTACAGAGCAGGTGAATTCTCCATAAAATGTTGCTCATGTTGGAAAATTGTGGCAGTTACCTACAGGTGAGCAGGCCAATGCAGTTACTGTAAGTCAGACTAACGTAGAAGACCTTCGACAAGAGCAACATCGTGATGACCTGTTAAAACAGATTGTGGCAGGGATTTATCCAGATGCCTAAGCTATGTGGAAAGATTCTCTGCAAGTACATGATGAGTTAGTCCAAAAGGCAGGAGTCTATGTAGTCCTGACTCAGGACAGGAACCACATTATTTACCAATTCCATGATGGCATGGGCACCAGGGAATCGAGGCTGTGACAGAACACTTGAAGAACTGTGTTGGCACGCACGTCCAGTGGAAGGGCCCTGGACAAACCTCCAAGTTGACTCTATAGGTGCCCTGCCTCCATGTGAAAACAGATACACCTACATCCATGACATCATCGACACTTTTACAAAACGGATCGATGCATTTCCCATTGGGGCAAACACAGTGAGAACAACAGCCCAGATCCTCACACAACAGGTGTACACGAGATGGGGTTGACCCTGCAGTATCGAGTCAGATCAGGGAACCCCATTTCACTAGCCGAGTAATGCAAAATGTGTTGACCATGTTTGGTATCAAACAGGAATTCCACATCACTTACCACCCCCAATCCAGTGGGATCACAGGCAGAATGAACCACAGACTGAAAGGGATGATGAGGAAAACAGTGCAACAGAATAACAAAACCTGGGAGACAGTGCTTCCATTTGTCCTCATGGTGAGGAGATACCACCCACCCCCCCAACTGATGACAGGCTGACCCATGAAAGGGGTTGTCTCCCTGTTCGGACTTGACCTATCAGAGCCTGCCTCACTGCCCTCCCCCACAAAAAGCTGGACAGCACCTCCCCCACAATAGTAAAGGCACTTAGCTGGCAGTAGCTGTCCAGTTAGGGACGAGAAAGAAACTAAGCAAGGCTTACTTCAATCGCAAAATTAACCGTGTCGAGTACCCCACAGGATAGCAAGTAATGCTCCAGGTCTATGAGCCAAGTTCCTTCCTTTCCCCTAAATATTCCAGTCCACTTATGGTGGTGGATAAAGCTAGCCCCTCAGTCTATAAGATTCTACTAGCCATGGGTAAAACTGGCTGGTACCACAGAAACCAGTTAAAAGCCTTTGGCACACAACACAGCCCCTCTCACCACCTTAGTCTATGGAAGGCAGCTGACACAGTTTCAGACCAAATAACAAGACCAAGGACACCCCATAACACATCCTCAGGGCATCCACCCCTGATGGAAATGATACACTTCCATCACTGTCACCAGTAGCAGATTCCATATCCAAGGGACCCCCGACCAGTTTAAATGACCCAATAGGAGAGTGTGCAACAGATTGGCATCAGACATTACCCAGTGACAACACGGAAATGTCACAGATTCCTGAGAACCCCCTGACAGATCGGCAAACTGAACATTCCCGACTCAGTATAACTCAGACACTTAACGGTATCTCCGCACCATGGACATGAGACTCACTCAGAACAGACTCACTCAGACTGTCACGCAGCAGTTCCTGATGACTCCAATAGGGGGAGTGATAGTAAACCAACAGGGAAACCCAGAGCAGGCGAGCTCAGACTCCCAGACGGTAATTCCAGATGTCTCCAATAGGGGGCATGGCACAGCCCATGTCTGGGAACCGAGAGAATTACAGACTAAACAAAACTGACGCAAACTCCCAGATGGCAATTCTACATTTCTCCAACAGGGGGACGGATAGCACACCAATAGGAGAACAGGGAGGATTTGATACAGACACCCCAGAGACAGAGGATTCAGACTCTCTGTTTGGTGTCTCTTTGACAAATGCACTGATTCAATGATCCAAGTGAAGAAACAGCTCCTGACAGCCACTCAAGGGAAGATGCAACTGTTTCTGGTCATCAAAACTCTCATGCAGCTCACACCTCTTCCAGCTTTATTCCTCTGCACGCTGAGGAATTTAACCAAGTTATAATTCTTCAATTTTCTGCTCATTGGATAGAATCTCCAAGTCAGATTCTTCATGGTACCTTCACTTTCATCCTCATTTCTATGACCCACATTTAAACTGGTCTCTGTCAGTCAGGCCAGCTTCATTTTCGTTTATATTTCAATGATTGATCTCTTGCAAGCCCCGACACATTCACTCGTCTTTGAAACACTGATCTTCATGACCACCTCGTCTCAGATTTTGTTTTTCTCCTAACCACATCACGGTCAGCTCATTTAAACAGTCCTAACCTCTACCGCTAGAAACCAAGGTTGGAGCCTAATAATCCTCGAAACCCAATCTAACGTTCCACCTGGGATTCACATTACCATGTTTTGTTTTTGTTTTTAAAAAAAGTGGGGGAGGGTTAGGTCATATACATCCTGAGCATATCCATTGTATTGTGTCAAAACAGTTCAGTTATTAAACAAGGTAACAACAGATCTCTCCCCAGGGTAACCACAGACCGCAAGCAAGAGCTATTTCATCACATTAAACAATCCAGGATGCACTTATCAATTCATTGTTGCTTTCAGTGGTTGGGATAGTTAATTTGTTTTTATCTGTAAAGTACTTAAACTGACCCATTAAGGCAAGTACTTGAGAATTCTTTGTTCAATTAAGTAGATTAGAACAGTATAGACGTCCTGTGGTTACCCCCGTGCTGTGCACTCTGTGTGGTAGGGTACTTGAAACTGACCCTTTAAGGCAAGTCCCCAATGACTCTGCTTCCACCACCACAGCTGGCAATGCATTCCACGTATTCACAACTCTCTGTGTAAAGAACCTGCCTCTGACGTCTCCTTTATACCTAATATCTTCAAACTATGACTTCTCGTACCAGTCAATCCTGCCCTGGGGAAAAGTCTCTGGCTATTGCCTCTGTCTATTCCTCTCATTATTTTGTACACCTTGACCAGGTCTCCTCTCTTCCTCCTTCTCTCCAGAGAGAAAAGTCTGAGCTTATTCAACCTTTATTCATAAGGCAAGCTCTCCAGTCCAGGCAGCATCCTGGTAAACCTTCTTTGCACCCTCTCCAAAGCCTCTGTATCTTTACTATAGTAGGGCAACCAGAACTGGACACAATATTCCAAGTGTGGTCTATTACATATGGATGGTTACTGTTCTGCCTCACTGAGGTAGCATGTTGGAAATCAAGTTGCATTATTCCCTGAATTGTCACCAAAGTTAGTTTCCCCTGAGTTTTATACTAAAGATGACAGAAGGCACAGACTAGGTTTCTGTTCTTCACAAGGATTACTATTTATCACACATAAATAGACTCTAATTCCACACAAAAATGATGGACCATTGAGCTATAACAACATTAGTTAAAACTCTAAGATGCTCATGAATCAAGTCCCCTTAAAAGCAAGCACATATTGTATGCACACACACACACAGACACACACACACACACAGACACACACACAGACATGCGCATGCACACACAGACACACACACAGACACACCCACACAGAAAATAAACATCAATCACAGAAAACAGTTTCGTCAATCCCTGTTCGCGGGATCTGCTGAGATGATTCTTGTGCTGATCAGAATGCTGCTTCTCCAGATGCTGTCACTTGTTTACTAGAGATAGAGTGTGTGGTTTATAAAAGGTCTGACTTACTCATTAAAGGTCAGAACTTACTGCAACTGCTGAAGGAATAGACAATTAGTTGGTTATCCTCAGATTTAAAGTAGCTTTTCCTGCTGGGAACAGATCTGATGATGAACAGTTCCTCAGATGGTGGAGATCGGATGGCTTCTCCCTGTCATGTTCATATCCACAAACTGTTCAATTACCTGGGAACCAATCACATAGTCATTGGCAGCAAAACGGTTTTTGTCATTGATTACTGATCTTTAGTACAAAGACCAATCAGATACTTGCTTCTGGCTGAATCGCCAGTTGTACATGGGCATGTCTCCAGTTCGTCTGCACCTTCTTCTGCTGCTGTCTGACCCAGCAGCTGTGTAAACAACACTTACAATGAGTGTCAGGTTACTTGCTTTCAAAAGTGTGCAGTATCCCTTAAACAATCTTTGGTTTTCAACAATTCTGATGCGTTTCAGTCCACAATTAAAAATACACTAAGATAAAAAGGCACAAATTTTTAAAAAAATTTAAAAAACAATTTTGAAGAACAATAATGCCAAGTTTTGAGCCGGTAAGTTCCATGACGTTCCTTGAATTTGATCTGAGAAACAATGCAACCTCAGTTCTTATTCGCTCCTAATGAGTCTTCACCACAGCTGCATAGGTTACATCCGCTAGAAAGAGACAGAAATCAGAGCTGATGATAATTATAAATTCAGTTTAAAGATAAATACAGGAAAGGGGCATATTTACCCAAATATCAGTCCCATCACTATCAGAGTAGTTACAGGAAAGGGAAATATTTACTCCATCAGTTGTACATTTTCCCCTCATTCTCTTGATGACGCTCACAAATACATTGGGAGAGACAAGCTTTTTGAGAGACAGTCAAGTATCATCCAATGGGATAGTGGAGAGACTGTTTGCTTTCTGATTGGTGGAGTAAAGGAACATCCTATTGAAGATGAATAGACTGACGGGCCAATGACAACAGCACCCTGGTGAGGGAATGGGGCTTTAAGGTCATGTGATCAAATCTCCATAATGGCGCCACCCAAAGTTGGGGTCTCAAATAACAAGGAAATGGATCACCCAGGCCCAACTAGCACTGTCCCACACATCAGAGAATGGGCTTCAGGGATTGGGAAAGGAGAAAGAATTAGGATTAGGATTCGGAAAGGACAAACCTGACTCACTCTCTTCTGAATCAGCAACCCGGAGAGTCTTGTCACCTTGAAATGAAAGAGAATAGTCTGTTAGTGAGGAGGATGTATTTTAAATGTTTAGAAATATCACGATGTGGGAAAAAAAGTATGTAGCTGGTTACCTTTTCTGTTGCTGTCAAACACGATGCTGGCATAGGGACAGGAGTCAGGCTGAGCTGTAATACAAACAGGATTCACTCTGAAACTGCCTTACTGCATTCGCTTTCTGACTCTAGAATCAAAGAATCATACAGAACCCTGGATTCACATCACAGCTTTACCATTGGAAAATGTTCAATGAACTGCATGAGAATCAGACATCAAACCATATTCGGAGTTATTTGGACAGGTGGTGTTCCAACACACATGTCTTCAGGAGCGACTTAAGAGGGGGAGAGAGAGTTGGAGAGGTTTGGACAGGGATTCTCACAGTCTTGGAGATTGAAAATTAGACCCCAGTGATGTTACTATGACAGTCCGGTGAAACCACCACCACCACACATCTCTCTCTAATGAGCGTAGATTAGAGTGGTGCTGGAAAAGCACAGCAGGTTAGGCAGCATCCGAGGAGCAGGAAAATCGACATTTCGGGCAAAATCCCTTCATCACTTTAATCTAGACTCTGATCTCCAGAACCTGCAGTCCTCACGTTTGCCTAGCTTTTCCTCTCTAATGAGAGAACAGTCCGATGCCCTCTGGACTATGGTGAGTTTACATTTACAGGAAGCGATATGGAGGGGCCTG